>NC_066870.1:26830114-27041815 GCF_022985175.1 Labeo rohita
TGCTTGATAATAAATAAAATATTAATAAAAAATAAAATAATAATAAAAAAATCTTATTCACCCCAAACTTTAAACCATGGTGGTTTTCAAAAAAAAAAAAAAAAAAAATGGATGTACTATGTTTTAGTCTTTTTTTTTTTTTTACTTAATATTCTGTAATATTCATTTTTATATATTTTTTTATATTTATTGAATATTTTGTATTTTTAGGGAATTTTTTGGCACTAAATTATGCAGTTGGTATTATCTATTTTTATTACTTAACCACTTTTTGAGCATAGACCTAAAAATGAAATTCCGAACTTAAATAGTCATAAATCATCACGATCCCTTTAAACTTTTTACATCTACATTGGATACAGTATGTAGATGTGCGTTCACTTTCAATTAGACAAACAGAGTGAAAGATGTTCACTTTGAAGCATTTGGTTTAAAGAGGTTGTTCGCGTCTTTGTACAGATATCAGAAGGATCCCAGTGTAAGGGAAAAGTGGATAGTTTATTTTAGTTGCATCCCGAAACATGTCAGAGGATTGATCTGAGTATTTTGTTTTGTAAACAAGGCACAGCGTCATAGAGAGTTCACAAAGAAACATTCGTTGAGAGATGAAGCAGTACTAGATCTGACTGCAGCTGCATCACAAACGGCAAGTAAATTATTTCACAATGCTTTGCCTAGAAACGGTTTTATTTTTGATCATGTCGTCAAAACACTCAAGTGTAATAGTGAGGGGGCGGGGCATTGACATTGTTTCCAATGCACTGCCGTTAGCCAATCATAACAGTGGCCGATTACTAACAAGCCGTAAAGGATCCGCCCCTTAAAACATGTTTTTTTTGTCTGCGCCGATAGCCTTGTGGCCAAGCGTCCTGACATACGCCGTTGCACTATAAGTATCCCAAGTTTGAATCCTGACTCGAGGACCTTTCCCAATCCTGTCCGCTATCTCTCTCCAGCTCTGCTTCTTGTCAGTTCTGATCTGTCTTATCCTAAAAAATAAATGCAAAAATGCCAAAAAAATAAATCTTCAAAAAAAAAAAACCAACAGCCTCATTTTAGATAGAGGGTCAGAATGAGGGTAGCAAATATACATTTTTCCACATATTTATTTGTTTGTGTGTGTGTGTGTGTGAGTGCAAAAAGCTGTATTAATATTGTAATAAATCTCAAGGAACATATTAAAATAACAAAATCCATGTTAAAAAAGTTAGGTTTATTGTTATCAAAATTAGGGCAAAAATACTACTACTATTACTATGAATGCTATTCATAATGTATCACCTTTCTGTCTTTTTTTATGGAACAACCAACTGATATAGTAAGTGATGCAAGCAGCTATGAATTCAAAAGCTCTCCTCTCAACAAAATCTGATCACAAGATGCATGTCAATGCCAAGTGTAAACAGTAATGTGTCTCAGTGACCACCTGTGATCAGATTAACCATGACAGATGTCAGTGGCCTAGTTTTTATCTGGCATTCTGTCACTAGGGCACTGAGGAGTATTTTAGGTTAAAATGCATACATAAAAGGGAATGATGTATATTGCAGTCTTCAGTGAACTTTTTTTTGAAATACAAATATTGCAACAATATGTGGAAAAGAAAAAATATTATAAAAAGTTTTTAATAGTTTTGAAATACAGTATGTCAAGTCACAGAACAGGGCCTAAATACAACATCTAAAGGCATTGCCACAACATGGACGATTAAAATAAGACAAGACTAATTGCCAGAACTAGCTCTTGAGGTCAAGTGCTAAATGGCAGAAAACCTCTTATAAAACTGTACAAAATAAACTCACTTTACTCAATCAAAATCCACACATCATCATCCAAAAAGAGACTTTACGGTTCACTACCTTCATAATCCATTATAAACGGAGAGCGTAATTCCTGCGGTACACACAACAAACACTATGAGGTCTGCGCAACATACACAAATCAAAACTGTTTGAAAACAACATTCATCTTACAGTATCTCTTTGCTCATAAGTGCTCTGCGGTTTTATAAGTTGCTGCACGCTCTAAGCAATATCGGACCCCTAACCACAAGTTTTTCACCACAGACCAAGCAGCAGGCTGGGACTGATTCTATCATTAGATAATGCTTTTTTAATCTCCGCCTTTGGCCAAAAACTCCATCCCCTACTGTACAACTGTGAATCACCAGACACGAGTCAAAGCGGTCTGAACAAGGATTTTATCAAGGCACTTAATAAGGACTACAGCCTATTCTTACTCTTGCATTAATCACCTACAGGCAGTTTATCCCTCAAATCCACATAAACAGATAAAACAGCATCACGAAAATCAGCTGCCTTGCCATTTAAAATTTGAGGAGTTTAGTTGACCCAAAAATTAAAATTCCTTCGTTCATCTTCAGAACACAAATGAAGATATTTTTGATGAAATCCAAAAGCTTTCTGGCCCTGCATAGACGGCAACACAACTGACACATTCAAGGTAGTAAGGAGTAGGGCTGGACGATTAATCGAAAAATAATCGAAACTGAAATTCGGAACCTGTAATCAACATAATTTTCCCATGTCAGTTATTTCGTTTTTTAAATCCTGTTAATACTTTCCCATTAAAAACATACTACTGCATGTGTAGTCAGCGTTATATGGACGTATATGACCATTGCACCATCTCGCACACATTTAAGACGCAGTGTCAAGTATACAGAATTTAAATTTTTACACGGAGCGCCGCTCATCAATGTCAGTTCCAAAACGGTGGACCAATCAGAAGGCCACGGAGGCGGGGCAAGTGTTGCCAGCTTTTGTTTACAGTAGCAGATTGGCATGGCAACTTTTGTATTTGATGGCAACATTCCGCGCTGTGCTTTTTTCTTAAAACATTCCTGAACGCTGCATTTTGCGCTTTAGACGCAAAGACATGTTCTGTGTGAATGGCCAGTAAGAACTTAGCGTAAATACTTGCTGAAAAGAAGATCACATGCATCACCAGTCATGACTCAAATTCACATATATAACCATGAGGGCCAAAACATAAAAAATTAATAATAATAACAAAATAGAGCTGGTGATTACTGGTGTTTAAGCAAATTAAGGCATTTAAGCACATTTGATTTTTTTTTTTTTTTTTTGGCAAACCCAGGTAATTTACCACAGAAATATTATGTTTTGTAATGTTTATGACTGTTATAGCGCCAGCTGTGGTCCGATCTCCTTAAAACTTTGCTTGCTTGTTTAGAATCACATGTTGCATGTGCTCACAAGGTTTCATGAAGTTTTGAGTTTTCCTTTAGGCTTTAAGATGATTTGGGGTAAATTTGGACAGGCCCCTTTTCCAAACTAGCCTGTTTTAGCTTCCCAAGGGTAATTTCAACATTTTTTCATAATTATTGACCTGAGGAGCCTAGAGAATTGTACTGCAGTGTTTTTTTCCAGATTGAGCAAAAAACCTCAGACTAGCTTGCAAAAGTAGGTTTTTTTATATCTTATCAATCATTTAACAAACGATTTGATTGACAGAAGTGGTTCTAGAGCTGACAGAGTTGTCCGGAACGAGGAATTCCATCGTATGATACGAATATTGCAAGTATGTGCCAAAAACCACGCAATGAACAATCGTTTACGCCCTTGAAAAAATGCGGTATATCTTACAAAGATATCTTATCAAAGCTTGCGATCTGTGATCGCGTGCAGTTGCTGACGATCGTGAAAGAGTGCAGTCGATTTTTTATGTGCACTGTTTTATCGGTTTCATTTCTTTCACATTTAGCAAGGGGGGGAAGAGGATGGACAGGGGGGCATTCGCGGGCCGACCTTGGGACCTTGGCGTGACACCTGTCCTGCTTGACGTAGATGCAAAGTAATCGGTTTAACGTGTTTACCTAGCAGATTTTTTTTTGGTTTATAGAAAGCGTTATCCCACCCCTCTCAAACAGATCACAATTTCATTCGGTTTGAGCGTTTTTATTCCGATTGAGGTGTTTATATGGAGCATTTTCATTCGAATTGGACTTTTAAACCGATCACAGTGCTCCATGTAAACGCACCTAGTGTAGAAAACAAAAATGCAAAAGAAGTATTTATTTAAAATAGAAATCTTTTGTAACATTACAAATGTTACAAACTAATAACGCATCCTTGCTGCATAAAAATTTTCATTTGCAGTGTATTTGCTGTGTATATTAATAGCAATACTAGAATTACATATTGACAGTGGAATGGTTAGCGCATGTTGCTATATTGTTTGGATGGTTGCTAGGGCACAGACATTAATCAAAAGAGCCCACCTCTATGTATTTATTTTGGTCACTAGAGACTCAGGCCCTTCTCCAACTTAAAACAAAGGCATTTTTGCTTGAAATCTAATTGCACACATCTGCCTTAGCAAATACAGCTAAACAGAAAAGTCTTTTCTTTTTGAAATGGGGCCGCAGAAAGACCACTACCAAACAGAACATGATCATGCCTCCAAGACACGCATGACACCATACAGCTGGTTCAAAGAACAGTTAACATGATGTGTCCCATGTGTTGCGTAACTGTGCGAGCTCAAGGGCTTTGCACCAATATTCAAAGTTCTTCCGTATGTTTAAAACTCAAGCTCTTCGGCGAATCGAATCGACGGAACAAATTGTTGCAGACAGCTTCATCGGTTGCAGACCAACTCATAATGTTTGACTAAACACTATGGATTCTGTAAGGTAAAAAACGCACACACAAACACCTACACAAAGCACCACCCACACCCCAAACTACTGCACAAACAGGGCAGTTGCGTCATAATCTGGAACATGGTTCATGCTTTGACACAGAAACTTGGCTTACTTAACTGCAGCTGATCACCTGACTTGTTGCTTCCAGCGTGGTTGCTGTTGGCCGTCTTTATTACTGAAAGAAACCAGTGAATGTACTGCCAACTCAGTCTAACACACACACACACACACACTCTCAAACAGAGCCCTGACAACTTTCCACTCACTTCTCAAAACATCTCAAGACTCTATGGTAATATAAATATTATTACGGTAATGCGCCAGTGAAAACGGAGATTCAAAACGATTATCTGACGATGACGAGGGGGAGGCGAGACGAGTGGGATTCCTCTCGAGGGTTTAAATACATTCTGTTACAGTTTAAAAGCGCAAAACTAAAAGTGCTTTAGGTTACATACTTCTCTGGCAATGCTTCTGGTTCCAGCAGCGCTCGCTGAAGTCCCCGTTGATGGTGGTGAGGGGGCATGTGGTTTTGCCCTGAACCGTGCCGGGGCAGACGTCTCCGCACTCTCGATCGTTCTTATTGGCCACAATGTAGTTGTCTTCCACCGAGTCAAGGATCATGGACCAGTCGAGGGTTGAGAGGTAGCAGAGGTCGGGGTTCTTCTCCACGCGCACGGCTCCACGGGTGATGTTCATCAGGCTGTGAAGGCCGATCTCTTTCAGCTGCAGCATCTCGAATAGCACGAGCGCATAGTTGAAGAAGAGATTATTGCCGCGCACCACCGTGAGGTTGGGAAATAGGTCGCTGAGGCTCTCCAGACCGTAAACACGGAACAGGAGCAGGTAGTCTGTCACTACGGTTAGCTTGGGGTAACTCAGGCCACGGAAATCCTCCGGTTTGGTTGTGAACATGAGCAGGATCTTTAAATGGCCTTCGATTATGGTGCAGTTCTCCAGCACCCGCAGGTTGGTCACGTTATTTCTGATGTCTTTACTTGAGCAAACTGCAATGACAAAAAAGACAGCAAAATGTTAATTGATTCAAAAATTGCTTACAGATGATGACCTTCAATTTTACAGTTTATTCTGTAACAAACAAAAAACAGAATGCAAAAATGTATTCTACAGAAACCTATAAAGAAAATCATAGACAGAGCCATAAAAAATGATTAGAGCCATGTAATGTTTTCTGTCGCACTGTTCAATTTTCTCCCTTTGAGCTGATGCCTTCCATATGACATGACATGGTTAATGAAGATAATAAAAGCTCTTCCTGCAGCTTTTCACATTCCAGTGCTGCTTTACTAGTGTATGAGCTGGAGAGATGCTTCTCAAGTGAGCCAAAATTGCTCTGCCTATAAGACAATGCCTTTAAATAAAGACAAATAGATAGTTAGATGGATGTCTGTCAGATGGAATTGCAGAATCCAGTCATAAATTCGACAGCAACCTGTCAAAATAAAAGTTTGGTTTTACCTGAAGAAACTGTGGCAGAAATATATTATTTAATGTAATGATAATACTAGGCCTACTATTATTAATACAATTCTTAAAAATGTATGCACCCAACACAGTATTTCTATTAAAAAATAAATACATAAATAAAAAGAGAGAAAGAAAGTATTATTATTAAAATGTAATGAAACCATTAAAGTGGAATCCAGAAAATTAATGGAAAACAGAATTTGGTTAAAATAAATCTGAATCTGAGAAAAAAATTAAACTTTTAACCAACTGATGTTAAATTGTGTAATTGTGTAAGTTTCATAATATCAATTAATTAGACATGTTTTTGATTAATAAAATTTAATTTAACCATTAAAACAGAGACTAGAAAAATTAGGATGGGAAAAGAACTGAATCCAGAAAAATTTAAATGGAAAATACAGAATTTGGAAAGAAAAAAACCCCCGATTTCTTAGGGCCTTAAAATTTTCATTTTTGTCACACTTTTAATCAATTGCTGTTAAATAGTTTAATTATTTCAATTAATTAGACATGTTTTTTGATTATTAACATTTAATTTAACCATTAAAACAAAGACTATTTAAATGACAACAGAAAAAAATGAATTTCGGAAAAAAATAAAACAGAATTTAGAGAAAAAATAAAATGGATTCCACAGGGCCTTAAAAATGTCATTTTTGTTAAAGTTTTGATTAATTGCTGTTAAATTGTGTATGTTTCATGATTTCAATTAATTAGTAAGTAAGTAAGTAAAAAATTGTTTGACATGCTTTTTAATTAATACAATTTTTTTTTAACCATTAAAATAGAGCCTAGAAAAAATAAAATGGAAAAAAAGGATTAAGAAAAAATAAAACTGAATTTGGAGAAAAAATAAAGCAAATTTCACAGGGCCTTAAAAATGTGATTTTTGTTACACTTTTAATCAGCTGCTGTTCAATTGTGTATGTTTCATGATTTCAATATATTAGACATGCTTTTTGATTAATAACATTTAATTTAACTATTAAAACAGAGCCTAGAAAAATGTAATAGGAAAAAAAAAAGAATCAAGAAAAAATAAAATGGGAAAAAAAAAACGGATTTTGGAAAAAATAAAAACGGATTTCATAGGGCCTTAAAAATGTCCTTTTGTTACACTATTCAATTATCTAATAATTATACTAATATCAATTACTGGTAAATTGTGTACGTTTCATAGTTTCACCTAATTAGACACGCTTTCTGATTAATACAATTTTATATAACTATTAAAACAGAGTCTAGAAAACTTTAAATGAAAAAAGGAACAAAGGAGAAACTGAATTTCTGAAAAAAAATACATTTTAGATTTCATAGGGCCCTAAATATATTACAGATGTTTTGTATTTGTTGTTGTGTATGTGACTGTAATTCATCCAGAGGGACAAACTGATGTTTGATAAAAACTCTAATAGATATTATTTAATTTTTCATACAAATTTTTCACATCATCAAATAAATGTTTACAATCACTAAACACATTACCAACCATTCATTTTTATCATGATTAGAGGTCAGAGTAAAATGAATGAATATAACATTATGAAATACTGACTAGATGAGTTTCTTCAAAAGATTTAAAAACACTGTGAAAATTGACAGAAAACAAAGAACACAAATGTGCCATTAAATAGTAGCAAACAATAATATTATCTAAAATGCCACCTATCTAATTTGAGCCTATTGCATCCTGTTAGTGCCCTGATCCCCTTTAAATAAAAACAGCCCCTGCAGCTCATGACTTTAAAGATTCCACAACAGTTTACATGAATTACACGCATACATGAACTCCAATGAGCGGTCAGTCCATGCATAACTGAGACCTTTCAAACACTGGGCAATCACAGCATGAGGCGCTTTAAAGGTCAAAAATACCTTGTGTTGGCTACTTGTTTACATTAGTTTTAACAGTGGCCCCCACCATAGGGATTTATAAATGTGGCAGTCCGGAAGTTTTGGAGCACGAGGAAGCTGAAACACGTAGTATAACCCTACTGACATGCGCGTCCTCGTGCACTCTCTCTCTCTCTCTCTCTATCAGACACACACACATGCACACAATATGCAATACCTCTACACTTACACTTATTTTTAGCACCATGCTCCTAATACACTATGTACAAATGGAGTGCCGGGTACTTGAAAAGAGTATCGTTGAAGCACATGAAAGGAAAAAGTAACACAATGAGATGAGATGTGTCCTGGCTGACTGTGATTAGTCATTTAATTTATGCAATGAATCTCTGAATGACGCTCAAGCCAAACTTAAACCATGAACATCATGCATTAATTTAGGAGCAGGCTGCTTTAAATTAGATGATTTCTTTTTTCTTTCTTTATTTTTTTTGTGGAAGACCACAAACACCCATGCATGGTATCTGCAAAAATTGCAATTTAAAAATAGTAGCGCTGTCAAATGATTAATTACGAATAATCGCATCCAAAATAAAAGTTTCTGTTCACATAATATGTGTGTGTGCACTGTGTATATTTATTATTTATATTATTTATTATTATTATTTATATATAAAGACACACACATACAGTATATATTTAAAAATATACTTATATATGCATATATATATAATATATATATATATATACACACACACACACACACACACATATATATATTATTTATTTATATTATTTATTATTATTATTATTTATATATAAAGACACACACATACAGTATATATTTAAAAATATTTAGATGTTAGATTATATTTATATATGCATGTGTGTATGTATATATATATATATATATAATAAATAAATAAATAAATATAATAAATAAATAAATAAATAAATAAATATATATATATATATATACACAAAAACTTTTATTTTGGATGTAATTATTTGTGATTAATCATTTGATAGCACTACATAATAATAAATATAATAATTATTAGTATTATTAATCATCAAAGGAAAGAAAAAAATTTTATACTTTGCTAACTGTAAAAAGATCTCATTTAATTGGCAATGTATTTACATTTAATTCAGTTATTTAATATTCTCAAAGCAAGTTTTTAAAAAGTGTTATTTTATACAGGATGCTACTTGTTTTACTGGTATAATTTACAATAAGCAAAAAGTAAAAAGCATTTTTTATTTGTAAGATATCAAAACATCAGAACTTCATAACAACATAAGCTAACCTCACAGTAAACAACAGGTTTGAAATGTCTAAAGAAGAAAAGGCATGTAATTGAGGTAGTGATTCATGCCAGTGCTGACTTCTCTCACGTTTTCTGCAGCCAGGACATATTGACCTGACATACTGATTAAAATCTGTATTCAATCTGCATAAGTGTGTTTGCTTTTGCAGTCTCCATTAAGAGATCAAAATAAATCTTACGTCAAAAGATTTATAATACAAATATTCTTGAATGAAAAGAAAACAAATAAATGCAACAAACGGCCAAACCACACAAAGTACTCACTTTTCTCAGAAACAAGACAAACAATGGCAAACATTTCAACCAGGACACAGGAAGGAACTGTAAGTATGACCATATAAAAGCAGAAGTCTTAAAAAGAGGCGTGTCTTTACACCTCTTGTCCCACTTCCTCTTTGAGGTTTCACTGGTTTGTATTCATCAGCTTCTTGGGTGTTACCCATCAAACCGATTTGTAATTGAACAATATGGATTTGTAAGAAAGCGACTAATGCATGAATATACATTCAATATAACAACAGCATTTTAGGCAGTTTATGTAAACACACTGCGGGCATAAATGTGACACCGGAGTGACACTACCAACCCCCTCACCCTGTGCAAAAACACTGCAACAAAGGTTACAGGAAATACATTTAGCATACAGAATGATTGGGCAACCAAAACAGTGAGTGGAGAGCAGAGTCTAGACACGGGATGATTTAAAGATGCACCTGCACACCAGCTGCTGTGGTGTCCTCAAACTGGGTGAAAAGAACAATATTATTGGATGGGTTTCCACCCAATGCTAGAGTTCCTCCCCACACATGTGAAATCAGAAGAAAAGCGGGATCTAAGAGTTGTTGCACAAGAATTTGCATGAGCGGAATAAGTTCTGATTTGAGTCTGCAACTAGTTGAATCTATTTTAAAACCTGTGAGAGACAAGCTGCATGTAAACAGATTTTTAAGCAACTGAAAGTAATATAAGCCCTGAATGTGAGACAATCAGATTTATTGTTAACAAACACCCTATAAACCACTCACAATGATATAGCAGTATGTGAACCACCTGAACAGCTATGACGAACTTCAAAACAGAACAAACAGCAGGCTCTTAAGGGGAAGTTTATAATCGTCAGTTTGAATGAGGTGATCACAAGGGGGGGGTCATAATAGAAACGAACAATGTGTACAATCAGAAAGCACAATGAGCTGCCAGATCTTGGAATGACGTGGCTACAGGGTGTGGTAAATACATTTGAAATGATTTCTAACAACTTTAATGGTCATGCCATGTCAGCCAGGACTTGACAAGGTTGAATGCATAATTACAAAAGTACATATGACGTGCTTTTGGATATTAGCAATGTAACCAAGCAGGTGATTCAGTCAAACGGTTTCAGATTCTAGTCTGCAAAGGTAGAAATTATGTTGTCATACGCTGTCTGTGTCTGTAAAGATGCACGACTGACAGAAGAATGTTAAGAGTGACAGCTGTACTATTACTTTAACCAATTAAAAACTTATAGACTAACTGACTCACTGGAAGGATGACTAAGACTTAACAGACAGGTTTTGTCTATTATGTGTAAACTTATATACTACATTTTTTAATTTAGCACTGTAAGTGCAAGAAAGCAATCAAGCATGAAAAAAGCAAAACGTGCAAACCAATAAGGATGGTTTATTAGTAATAAACAGTCGGAGGAGTGCAAAATTTGAGACCATACTGAAAATCTGAAGTATTTTGTTACTGAAAACTTTTATACACTACCAGTCAAAAGTTTTTGAACAGTAAGATTTTTAATGTTTTTTTTTTTTAAAGAAGTCTTTTCTGCTCACCAAGCCTGCATTTATTTGATCCAAAGTACAGCAAAAACAGTCAAATTTTGAAACATTCTTACTATTTAAAATAACTTTTTCTATTTGAAAATGTTTTAAAATGTAATTTTTTCCTGTGATTTCAAAGCTCAATTTGTAGCATCATTATTCCAGTCACATTATCCTACAGAAATCATTCTAATATTCTGATTTGCAGTTAAAAACAACATTTATTATTATTCAGAAGAACAGCACTGATCTGAAATAGAAATCTTTTGTAACATTATAAATGTCTTTATCATCACTTTTGATCAATTTAAAGCATCCTTGCTACATACAAATATTAATTTCTATAATTTCTTATATATATATATATATATATATATTTTATATATTATACATTATATTATAATATATACCGACTCCAAGCTTTTAAATGGTATAATGTATAATGTTACAAATGCTTTTCATTTCAGATAAATGCTGATCTTTGGATCTTTCTATTCATCAAAGAATCCTGAAAAAAAAAAAAAAAAAAAAAAAAGTACTCAACTGTTTTAGATATTGATGATGATGATAATAATAATTTAAAAAAAATGTTTCTTGAACAGCAAATCAGCATATTAGAATGATTTCTGAAGGATCATGTGACAGTGAAGACTGGAGTAATGATGCTGAAAATGTAGCTTTGATCACTGGAATAAATTACATTTTAAAACATATTCAAATAGAAATCAGCTAATTTAAATAGTAAAAATACTTCACAATTTTACTGTTTTTGCTGTACTTTGGATCAAACAAATGCAGGCTTTGTGAGCAGAAGAGACTTCTTTAAAAACATTAAAATCTTACTGTTTAAAAACTTTTGACTGGCAGTGTATAGAGAAACATTTTGACAATCTGAATAAAAGAAAATAAATGATTCTGCATTATTTCTAAGTCAATAATCAAACAAGGAAATCTGCGATATTGAGCAAGTGAAGTGCTTTGTACAAAAGGTCAGCTGTTCTTGTTTCCATTTAAGAACAAGAAGCTGTTTGGATCACTCTAAGATGAAGCTTGAAAACATGATCATCAGGTTTTACTTAGGGAATTTACACAGTTTGTTTGCTGCTGTCATTACAGCAAAAGGGCGACAAAGCAAACATTAAAACATTCTTGTTCATTTTTCACTCAAACTGTTGCACTGGGATTTTACTTCATAACAGAGAAAAATGCATTAAATCTAAGAGTACAATACAGCGGTCTTAGACATTTCAACCCCATGCACTGCAAGACAGATTCTGAACTTTGCATATAAATGTTCAGATTCTGAACTTTGCATATAAATGTTCTTGGAATAAATGTTCCAAGATGAGCCAGGTCCTGAGCAGATTTCCAGTCCTGACGAGGCTGAACTGAGGCCCTAAAATAGTTCCACTCTTCCCTACAGTGGTTCACTACAAGCCTGAGAGGAACAAGAAGGGGGCCAACTTAGCAATTACACAACTTGTTTATATTCAATCTGCCCTTAAAATCTCGCACAAACTGGTTTCATGATATTACTCAATCTTTTATTTTCAGTTTTAATAAAAGGTGGCATAGATACACCCCCAGGTGTTAACTTATCTACCGCTGAAAACTATGCTGTGATAAGACACACCGTAACACACTCCAAATATGTTCTTTTCATATTACTTGAGAACAAGCCAAGCATATCTTGCAGATTTTATTGCAGGTAAGCCAAGCAAGATTTTAAATAACAAACACATATACATTTTTTGTACTGAAAGAGGCCTAGAGTGTAATAAGGCTGATTAAAGCCACATCAGATTATTACACACAGAAAGGTCTGTAGGTAACATATGCAGGTCTTAACCTAAAAGTTACACGAGTTTGCTCTGACATACAGTAGCCTAACCGTGAGACACATGGATGAGAGTCCCAAAATGGAAACTGGCAGAACTTTGAATGCATAAATTTCATCCAAACCAAAGCTATATTTAGAAATCTGCAGAGCAACAAGATAAGAAAAAATGTGCTTGGGGTTTAACACAGCTCACAAATCAACAAATAAGACCTGAAATTATCTAAAATTCTCCTTACGATACCGTGCAACTTGGAGCATTTCATCTGATTTTCTTCCAATACCTTAACGCCAGAAATACAACTGTATTTTTTAACTTTCCAAAAAAGATGTAAAAACTCATTTGTTGGGTGAACTGAAGATAAGCCAATGTTTTGTTTGGAGCTGAACACAGCCAAGTGTGTCAAAAGCATGCTTATATTTATTTAGCTGTTGCAGGAAGTCTTCCAAGAGCACTAAAAAACAACAAGTGGTACCTAATTACACAACCATTTAAATGACTACTGCCTGATTAAAACCAATTACTAGTACATATACGGCATGTGTTTAGGCATTAAAGTATTACTATTTACTACAAAAGTAATGTAACTACACTACCAGTCAAAAGTTTTTGAACAGTAGGATTTTTAAGGTTTTTAAAGAAGTCTCTTCTGCTTACTAAACCTGCATTTATTTGATCCAAAATACAGCAAAAGCAGTAAAACTGTGAACATTTATACTATTTTAAAATAACTGCTTTCGATTTGAATGTTTTATACTATTTAAAATAACTGCTTTCTATTTGAATGTTTAAAAATGCAATTTATTTCTGTGATCAAAGCTACATTTTCACCATCATTTCTCCAGTCTTCAGTGTCACATGATCCTTCTGAAATCATTCTTATATGCTGATTTGCCCTTCAAGAATTTATTATTACTATTATTATTATTATCATCAATACTTAAAACAGTTGAGTACAAAGATCAGCGTTTATCTTAAATGAATTTTTTTATAACATTATATACTACACCATTCAAAACCTTTTGTTTTGGGAAAAAAAATATATAGAAATTAATACTTTTATTTAGCAAGAATGCTTTAAATTGATCTAAATTGATGACAGCTTCTGAACTTGCTATTCGTCAAAGAAACCTGAAAAAATCTACTCTGCTGTTTTTAATGTAATAATAACAATAAATGTCTTTATTCATAAAGCGAATCATAACATTAGAATGATCTCTGAAGGATCATGTGACTGGAGTAATGATGCTACAAATTCAGCTTTAAAATCACAGCAATAAATTATGCTTTAAAATATATTCAAATAGAAAAGTTATTTTAAATAGTAAAAATATTTTAATTTTTTTTTGCTGTACTTTGGATCAAATAAACAGGCTTGGTGTGCAGAACATTAAGAAACGTTTGACTGGTAGTGTATATTAAGCATTTAAATAATCCACTACACACTGAGAATACACTCTTTATAAATAGTAATAATCAGGCATACTACAGTAATCTAATATTTAGCATTCGATTCAACAAATTACTATTCAGCGCACCGCCTTGAGTTGACATAAAATAAGTGACTGATAAATAAAGACTTATTGATCAGATGTTCCGTATTCACTGCCTCGGTGTTTACCGAAAATTTCTGAGTGGTTTGCTAATCAAATCTGCGGTCTGGTGATATCAATCTACAACAGTTTGATATCAATCTACAGGAAATTTTAAAATGACATCTGCGAGCTCCAGCTACAAGTTCGTTGCCAAAGCGGTGCACTTTCCAAACTCATAAAGATCGGATCAAAGACCTCCAGTCAAGTTTCATGACTTCTGTGAACAATAAATAAAAACACAGCCCTATAGGTCTTGACTGATCTGATTAGGATTTAAAATCCTCTTGCAACTCTGTCAACGCTGCAAATGGCTGCATGAAAACAGGGGCCTGGCTGAACTTGAAAACCATTTCCGAGCCTAGCAGTTCGAGCTACAAATAGATCAATGCTGTCCTCAAACGATCGATAATCTGCCTTTAGGGTCAATGCGCACACTCCACATAATCGATCGTACCATTAAAGCCAGTTTGAAACGATTAATCCAAATCAAAACCACCCAATATTTGATTTATTCGCCCCTTGCCCTGCAATGTCCTTCTGTCTGGCTCTGCTTTACCAAATGTGTCACAGTGGACAAGCGCTCGATAACGTTAGTAGATTTAACGTAACGTTCGTCATTCACACAGACAACACTCTTGTAGTATTAAATCCGTATTCGTGTGGAAAACAAAACGAAGCCGTTAAGTTACACTTACTTTCTCCATTTGTTTGTTGACAGTTGCAAACGGTGTAGACAGACGCAACCAAAACAATCAAAGTCCGCAGCTGCATTTTGACCCCGGGGAAACCGAAAATCTGTCCAAAAATCCCCTCCGAATGCGTCTTGGCGGTGGGTAACGACCTGTTTTAATAGTCCAGTGTTGTTTTGGGAGATAAAAATTAAAAAGAAAAGAAAAAAGCCCTCTGTCACCCCCCTCAGAAAAAAATGGGCGGAGAGGAAAGTTCAACGTGTTCAATCCGCCGCACTGACTGATGCTGATACGAACACACGCTCGAGCGCTAAGCTAATGACAGCGCGTGCTGCGACTTTCATTCACTGTAAAACAATCCACACGTATAAAGCAGGCGCACTGCATCATTTACAATGAGCGGCCGAAACATTTCCGATCGATTGCATATATTTGTCCAGCACTTGCGCAGATTGCTACAAGCCTAGCGAAAAAAAAGGAAAAACTGGCGAAGCACGGGGAGGAATGGCTGCGCACACGGAGCGCAGGCCGAAATAATCAATTGAGCGTCTGCACTAGACTTTTTTGTTGCCGCGTTTCGATGTATTTTTTAAATGGAAAGATCTTATAGTTGTAATGCACAGTTTACAGACTTATAAGCTCCTGGGAAACGTTTAAGATTTGCAGGTTTCGCAACGGGCTGACTTCAATACTTTTTCCCAGGTTCCTGCTGACAGCGAGCTTTCGCCGTAGTGCGATTACGCGGTAGTTTCTCCGTACTCTGTTCCTCACGGCGATACAGTATCGTATCAGTTCTGGGGAACACTGCAACCGCTGAGATTTCCGCAGGACTTCTAGTCCAAATACTCCACATGCAGTCTTTCCACGTCGCTTTTGCTGGTGAGCAGTTGCTTTGCTTCACAGATCAATACAACGAAGTGAAGCGGATTCCGCAAACCCCACTTACTCGTCTTTAACTCTCTCGAGGAGAATAAAAATGCAAGAAAAATGCCTTTTTATGTCCCCACGCTGGTTGTGGCTATTGCAGTGACATATCTCCTCTCTCCAAGGATCCCCTTTCCTGTCTTTGCGCCAGTAAACAAGACCTGCCAGAGAGGCAGATAGAGCACAGGGGAAATATGGACTGGAATTACGGACCGCACTTTGCTATTATAAAACACTGGCTTCTAGGTAAAGCATCGACATTAAATTATGTGTCCACCGTATGAAAAAAAAAAACGTATTTATATGTTCCTCATTGTTAATGTCGTCCTGGTACTGTCTCGTTTACCATTAACATGGTCGGAAAAAAATAGTTTATATTAAGATATGTTTTATTAGATATAATATGAAGGCATACAATGTATTCACATTAAAAAAAAAGAGCTAAATCGTCGTTACAGTGATGCAATAATGGGGCAGATCTGTAAACATTAAAACTCAGTTTCGAAGTAAAGACAAACAATGTGCATGTTAATAGTTTTAGTGTGGATAATCGTTTAGTATTCTTTTCTGTGTGAGGTTATATACAATTTTATAAGTTCACTGTCATTATAACAAAACCAAAAACTTCTGTAAAAATGGTGAAAACTATACAGCTAATAATACACTACGAGTCAAAATATTTTTAATGTTTTTTAAAGAAGTCTCTTCTGCTCACCAAGCCTGCTTTTTTATTCAAAGTACTGCAAAAACAGTACAATTTTGAAACATTTTGATGATTTAAAATAACTGCTTTCTATTTTAATATATTTTAAAATGTAATTTATTTCTGTGATTTCAAAGCTGAATTTTTTAGCATCATTGCTCCAGTCGCATGATCCTTCAGAAATCATTCTAATATTCTGATTTGCTGCTCTGTTGAAAACAGCTGAGTAGATTGTTTTTTTCAGGTTTCTTTGATGAATAGAAAGTTCAGAAGAACAGCATTTATCTGATTAGAAATCTTTTGTAACATTATAAATGTATTTACCGTCACTTTTGCTCAATTTAAAGCATCCTTGCTAAATAAAAGTATTAATTTCTACACTAGCTCCAAGATTTTGAATGGTATAATGTTACAAAGGCTCTTTATTTCAGATAAATGCTGGTCTTTGGATCTTTCATCAAAGAATCATGAAAAATGCACTCAACTGTTTTAAATAATAATAATAATAATAATAATAATAATAATAATAATAAATTCTTGAACAGCATATTATCAGCATATGAGAATGATTTCTGAAGGATCATGTGACTGAAGACTGGAGTAATGATGCTGAAAATGTAGCTTTGATCACAGGAATAAATTACATTTTAAAATATATTAAAAAACAGTTATTTTAAATAGTAGAAATATTTCACAATATTACTGCTTTAGCTGTATTTTGGATCAAATAAATGCAGGCTTGGTGAGCAGAAGAGAATTCTTTAAAAACACGAAAAAAACTTTTAAAAGGTTTTAACAGACGAAAAAAATGCTAAACTTCACATTTCTTCCTTCAAGCACTCTAAAAAACTGCCCGTTTCATCGATTTTTGCTTTCCTAACAAAATAATGAGGCACAAGTTGAAAGAATTTTTTTGAGATAATCAACATTTTGCTTCAAATTTACATTAAATCTACAACCTGTGTAATTTAATGTTATGTACAAAGCATACCGAACTTAATCAAACTGACTGATTGAATTCAATGATTTTAGATGCTCTGCGGTGTCTTTACTCTCACATAATAAAATCATTTCAGCACAGATCAATATTTCATGTCCATTTACTTGTGCATTTGGTAAGCAGTCATGCTAAAAGCGAGATAATGTATAGCCAGTGGGTCATTATATTTTACGTCACGGACGTTATTACCCAGGGTTTATTTAGTGATAATAGAAATAATCTTTAGTGTTTTAGACAGTGTACTCTCAGTCTCACACCATCAAGCATTAGATTTCATTTAATTTGTGTCTTTGTTTTATTGTAGTTGTCCTTTAGTTTGTTACTTGCATCTAGATTCTTCTTATTAAAAACGAAGATAAAATAACAAAAAATAACTATGTCATGATATAAATTGTTGTTGTGAAATAAAATGACTATATCATGAAATAAGATTTGGCTTTATCCTTTACTAACTTATCAATATAGCAAAGATCTCTACATACCTGTAGGCTCGGTAGTTGTTCATTGGTAGTATTGGTTCAGTAGTAGTATCGTGATATTTTAGTCAGGTATCGTATCGAAGTCAAAATTTTGGTATCGTGACAACACTACAAGGTATAGCTTCAAGGTTCCTTTAGGTAAGGGGTTTAGAAAATTATTAGTTTGTATTACTAAAACATACTGGATATAAATCTGTATTTGACTCTTACTGAGTCAAGTAGTAGCATGACTGTATTAGTTTAACTATGTTTTCCAAAACCAAGGAAAGTCTTTGGAAGGAAAAAATGGAAAATATACGTTGGCTGTAGTTCTGTTGAACTTACAAGCCTCTAAGATGGAAGGAGATCATCATAGAAAAACACTGTAGACTATGTCAATAAACATACACATCCTGGCCATCAGTGAGAACTGTGTTGGTAAGAAACAGGACTGTTTTGTACAAGGTGATAAATATGTTTATGCTGCCGCACATTCCTTACAGCTCTGATAAGTTGTCCAACTTCATGTTGTTTAGGGATATTGTGGGTTCAGCAGAAGTTAAGCTAATTCGGCAGCATTCGTAGCACAATCTTGATTACAACAAAAATTGGACTTTTTTGTGAAAAAAAAGCTGAAATTTACAGGTACAGTCAGATTGATCTAAATGTTAAAATACTCAGTTTCAAAAGCAAAGCCACAAGACGTAAACAATACATGTTAACATTATGTTAGTTAAAAAATAGCTAGGCTTTGTGCCATGACAACAAAACACCACAATCTCTAAAATCACTGTGAAAAATTATGAAAACAACTTTGCTTTTATTAAATTGTAAACTTCAAATTTCTGCTTTCAGGTCCTCCAAAGGTTTCCATTTGCAAAAATAGATTTTGCGGCATCAAATGCATTGAACAATACATTAAACATTATGCCACAAATGCATTTGGCTTAAAATAACTTGTTTTGAAACCTGAAATATTTCTTTAACACACCCATTTATCCATATAACAATACAGAAAATCAATTAATAATCCCTGTGGCCATTCATATTACATTTGAATCTGCTATTTTGCCAATTGAATTCTGTTCTGGCATAGAAGAGCAGCTTGTTTCCATCTTTGTGTGTACACAGCCACAGGCCGTGTCTTAAAACAAATCACACAATGCGTAGACTGACTGATGTCTTCCCTTCCTGATGAACATGAGAGAGAGGAGGAGGCACAATAACATCCCCAATCCCTCTTTGCCCTACAACCTGTTTACATCCTCTGTTCTAAGAACTGCTACCATTATGTGTGGGAACACCACGTTAAACCCTTCCAAATGTCAGGTACACAGAAAGAAAACAACTTCATCACCACTCAAACTGAAAAAAAGACACCAACACCTTTGCAATATAAAATACATAAAAGCTTTTGGATATTTGTTATGGAGCGATAATGGACTGAATCAGAATTATTCATCTGATGCAGCAAATATACAGATGAAATATACACTACCGTTCAAAAGTTTGGGGTCAGTACATTTTTTTTTTTTTTTAAAGAAATTAATACTTTTATTCACCAAGGATGTATTAAGTTAATAATTAAAAGTTTATTAAAAGCTAATAATAAATAATTTACATTGTTATAAAATATTTATATTTTGAATAAACACTGTACTTTTTAAACTTGTTATTCATGAAAGAATCCTGAAAAAAAAAAATCACAGGTTCCAAAAAATATTTGGCAGCACAACTGTTGATATTATCCAACATTGATCATTCTAATAATAAATCCGCATATTAGAATGATTTCTGAAGGATCATGTGACACTTAAGACTGGAGTAACAGCTGATAAAAATTCAGCTTTTCATCACAGGAATAAATTCTATTTTAAAGTATGTTAAAATAAAAAACATTATTTTATATTGTAAAAACATTTTGCAATATTACTGTTTTTTTCTATATTTTTAATCAAATAAATGCAGCCTTGATGAGCATAAGAGACTTCTTAAAAAGAATATTACAAGTCTTACTGACCCCAAACTTTTGAACGGTAGTGTATATATATACAGATCGACACTTGGCAAGGACAGGATGATGATTCAGCCTGTAAGCCAATGACAGCAACCGTCATGATATGTATGAGGATTACACCAAATACTTGAACTACTTAAATGGGATCATGAACAGTCTGCTGACCACTCATAACATGATATTCATAATCTCAGATTAATTGAAAGATACTAATAAATGCTGTGGTGAAATGAATGAATGAATAAATAAATACATGCACCAGTGCGGGGTCAGAAATGAACTTTTTTCAGGGGCATTAATTTTTACCTTTAAGGACAGTTTTCTAGTTACCTTATTAAACATATCAGTTTTTATGTCAAATTCGTAAATGTTACTAGCAGGGTGGGAAATTAACGAGGGGTTGTGGCAAATATGCCACCAAAATGAACAAAAACGTCTCATAAATTCAAGACAGAAGGCAAAAAATGCCCCTGCACAATTAAACAACATAATACGGCTGTTGCATTAAAATGAAATGAAGAATGAAAATTTGCGGAATTACATTTAGATTCAATTCCATCATAAATTAAAGATAAATTTCGTACCTTTAGTGATTATAACGGGAGATTTTGCATAACTTGTGCTGCTACCGTCATGAACCGGCATGTTTGTCTGTGAATCCAGAATGTGACGTGCCCAAAACAAAACGAAAATGTTTTTATATAGTTTTCTATATCGATATTAATAATCGTTATTACAATATAAAGAGCAATAATGTACTAAAACGATTTTTGTCATAATATTGCACTTCTATGAGCTCCAGTCTTTAATTAGATACAGTTTTATACAGTCTATTGTTAGACAACACTGATTAAAGTAATTGGGTAAATTTAAGTATTTGACATTAAAGACAACATATGGTTTTTATAATAATAAGGTGATTATAAAAATTGCTTTCACAAATGTAAAAAATACTAATACAAATATTGACCCTTAATGGAAAAGTTACAAATGTTTTGCCCATTATCTTGAAGTTTGGAGGCATTTTTGTTCATTTAAGTCTAAGAAAATATGATTTTAATATTTAAACATCCAACAAGGACTAGTAGAAATCTAGGTCGTTCGCTGGTCTGTGCTACTTGCCATCAGAGTGGTCTGATCTGATTTAATACCTTAATTTCCTCTCAAATTACTCTCTCGGTTTTTTCAAACATTTATATTAGGAGCAAATAGGCATGAATGAAAAAGAGGAAATCATGAGAGTAAATTGCTAAAGCTCACTAATCGCTTCTTTATAATATGTGGTATAAGGTCACCATGACAACATGCTTTTAAATTTCAGGACTGTGTATTGTGTTGCTTCTGGGGCTGGTGGATTGGTTAAATGATAGTGGAGATGAGCAGGAAAGGTCAGTGAAAATAACTCGAAAACATGACACTTTTAGAGATGGGCTAAAAATGAACACAAAATAGAACAGGATGTTATTTCTCTGGTCACGTATTATCCTAAGAACACAGGATGTTCTATTAATTGCTTTATTAAATTTGCTGCCTCGTGTTGTTTTGGACTAAAAGGAGAACATGAAGTATTATCAAAATTACACGTAAATGATTTTTATTTTCTTGCTTACTAATTGAAATGTTGTTGGGAACGACACACGTCTGACATCAGATATGAGCCTAAAATGTTTCTTGAGCACCAAATCAGCATATTAAAATTATTTCTGAAGGATCATGTGACACTAAAGAATTAATTACATTTTAAAATACACTAGTCAAAAGTTTTTGAACAGTAAGATTTGTAATGTTCTCTTCTGCTCACTAAGCCTGCATTTATTCGACCCAAAGTACAGCAAAAACAGTAAAATTCTGAAATATCTTTACTATTTAAAATAACTGTTTTCTATTTGAATATGTATTTTTTTAGCATTATTACTCCAGTCACATGATCCTTCAAAAATCATTCTAATATTTTGATTTGCTGCTCAAAAAAAAAAAACAAAAAAAACATTTATCTGATATAGAAATGTTTTGTAACATTATAAATGTCTTTATCATCACTTTTGATCAATTTAAAGCACCCTTGCTAGATAAAAGTATATTAATTTCTATAATTTCTTTCCAGAAAGCAGTTATTTTAAATAGTAAAAACATTAAACAATATTACAGCTTTTGCTGTACTTTGGATCAAATAAATGCAGGCTTGGTGAAGAGAAGAGACTACTTAAAAAAAAAAAAAAAACAAAGTTAAAAAACTTTTGACTTTTAGTGTACATTATAAATAAACATGTATCTACCTACCTCTATCTCTATATCTACATGTCTTGTGATGTGGGGAACATTTAGCTTAAATTCAGTTCAGATAAGATGCGGTTTACCTAAAAATAACCTTTCCTAGCTAGCTTCAGGAAGCGCTCAGTGCTGAGTAACTGTGTTGATATCTGTTAACTCTACGCTTTTCATTATTCAATTAGAGATAAAACATGAAACAGTTATTATGCAACGTCCACATCACCACAGGAGGAAATGAGGCCAGCTATAGGGTAATAAAAAGGACAACACGTAAATATCAGCAGGACGCATCACCTATGTAAAACATGTTTGCTGTTCCAGAGAAGCTGTCATTCGGTCTAATTAAATCATTTCTTTGTGTATTTAGCAGGCTAACTAATAAAACTCACTCAATGCAGTCCAGTACACTTAATGCTGGCATTCGCAACCCAAATTTGACCTGACAGCACAGTCCCATGAGCGCTGACTTCTTTTGTTTTAGCAGAATACACACCCGCTGAGGGTTAATGCTCAACCTCTGCCCTTAGTTAGCAAAGGGAAAAGGCAGAAATCTATACATATCTGCTTATAGAATGGGAAAGGAAACAGAACAGGAGGTGAAGGCAGCCACACAGGCTCCCGTACTGGACGCCTGTCAGGAATGAATTTCAACAGAGATTCACCCCAAAGGTTCCTCCATGCATTGCTATCTAATGTAAATATATATGCTGGGGCCGAGTTTTATCAGTTCTCTGTCTTTACCCTTCCTACGTTTCCCCTTCAGAGCCGGTTGACAGTAGTGTCCTTCTGAAAACAGAATGTATCCTGTTTCTGACCCCGTCCCTGTTGCACTGACCCTACAGCACTCTAATAGGTCTAATAGGATTACATGTGCTGAGGCTGCTTCGAAAAACCGTCCTGAGCCGCTATATCGCCTGTGTGAAACCCTTAGACACCATGTTATCTCTGTAGTGTAAGACAATGGATGGAGAGACAGTGATTTTAAAAGAAACTTCAAGACTCTGTGTTGTAGAAGTGCAGGGCAGGAGCGTTGCTTTAGTATTATTACATTATGCAGTAATAATAATACGTTTTTGTATATTTCAGTTCTGTTGGAGCAGTCTAGCCAGGTTTAAAGATATAGTACATCTAAAAAAAAATGTGTAATTAATTACTCACCCTCATGTTGTTCCAAACCCGTAAGACCTTCGTTTATCTTCGGGAACGTAAATGAAGATATTTTTAATGAAATCCAAGAGATTTCTGACCCTGCATAGACAGCAACGGAACTACTGTGTTCAAGGCCTAGAACCAGAATAAAAATTTCCTGATAATTTACCCCCCACCCCTTCAAAATTGTCCTACATTGCGGTTTTACCCCTTTTTGTAAAGGGTGTTTGATCATCTTTGCACGTTCACTTTGTAAACACTGGGTTGGTACTTTACTGGACGATTTTGAAGTTGGAGGAGAAAATGAGATGGGAGTTTTTCGACATACCCTAACTGTATTGAACTGAGTGCACAAAGTATGCAAGACGAGCATTTGAGGCTAAAAAGTATATAAATTGTGAATTTTTTGTAGAAAATAACCTATTATTTCACTATATAAGACCCTTATTCCTCGGGTGGGATCGTGTAGAATCGTCTGAAGCTGCATTTTTAACCTTCAGTCCACTAAATGGAGAAAAATCCTAAAATGTTTTCCTCAAAAAACTTCTTTGCAACTTAAGAAAGACATGAACATCTTGGATGGGGGTGAATAAATTATCAGGATTTTTAATTTATTTTCGAAGCGGAGTAATCCTTTAAAACGACGTATGGGTGTGTGGTGCTGCTGAAGTGGCGTTCTGAGGTAGAACCCGGATCTGCGCCTTGTTTACAAGCAGAGAAATGCACAGGAATGCCTTGAGGTACTCTCCTGAGGACGCTTAGACTGACATTGTAGAAATTGTTGTACGAATTGTTGTACGAAAGGTATTATCGTAGCTTCATAACATTACCTTTAAACAAGCTCTCGGATTTCTATCAAAAACACCATTTGTGTTCTGAAGTCTTAGGGGTTCGACATGAGGGTGAGTAACGGTAATCAATGACAGAATTTTCCTTTTTGGGTGAACTAACCTTTAAATCAAGTTAAATTGGAATTTTGACTTGTATGAACCTGACGTGAACCTGATTTTTGTAAGTATGCAGCTGTGAAAATCTTGTATTTAAAATATGTGCAAAATATGTTAAGTGTAAAAAGAGTCTATATGACGACATGTGATATAGCTGTGGTGTTATATTGTGAAACTCTGACTCGTCTCTTCAAACTGTTTGTTTCTCACTTATCATGTGTGATTCCACCATCTTGTCAGAGGCATTTCTGTCACATGCTGCTGTTGGTGGGAAAATTACGTCAGCTACTATACTGACTTCATATTAGTCCAAAAAAATGGCATATACACCAGCATCGAATCCGCATCACGAAAGGCGAAAGAAACTTGTTTTGAGCAAAACCACAAATGTCTTCAGCTGCATCACGTCCACTTTACAAATATGCTGGACACTGCTACCCTCTGCTGGATTAACATGCTTTTTCAAAGCAGTACAGGTGTGTCTTTAAACATTTGTGACCCTGGACCACAAAACCAGTCAATTTAACATTTTTTTTTTAAAATAAATAAGCTTACTGTTTGTTACGATAGGACAATATTTGGCTGAGATGCAACTATTTGAAAATCTGGAATCTGAGGTTGCAAAAAAAATAATAAATAAAAAATAAAAATATTGAGAAATTTGTCCAAATTAAGTTCTTAGCAATGCATATTACTAATCAAAAATTAGGTTTGGTGGTAGGAAATTTACAAAATATATCCATGGAACATAATCTCTACTTAATATCTTGATTTTTGGCATAGAAGAAAAATTGGTACTTTTGACCCATACAATGTATTTTTGCCTTTTGCTACAAATATACTCATGCTACTTAAAGCTGGTTTTGTGGTCCAGGGTCACATTTGAGTTATCAGAAATGGGAGGAAGATGTCAGGAAGACTGATTGCCCTAATGCAGCACACATTTTTACAGAAATATCAAACTTTGGCTGCTTTAAATGATGCCAACATTATGTTAAACCCTGAACATTGCTTGTACTAAGAGAGACAAAAAAAAAAATTATATATATATATATATATATATATATATATATATATATATATTTTTTTTTATTTATTATTATTATTTTTTATTTATTTATTTATTTATTTTTTTTTTGAAGAAAACACAAAGACTTCAATATCAATAAACTTTTAATAAATAGTTTCTCATTAGTTCCTAATATTTACAGCCGGTTCACCATTCACATATACTGTTTCTATTCTTTTAGAGCACATTTTAGGCACAAATTAATTGGCTTTATTTTTTTGAAGGCAAACACCAGATTTCTTTGCAAGTTAGTGGCTAGTGGAGAGAATTACGCAGGTACAAAACAGGATGATAATCATTGTCTCTGTTCCTTGGTAGGATATAAACACAGAATTCCTTTAAAATTTGGTCATACAGATCGATGCAAAATAAAGGACAAAACCTTTTCAGTCCATTTTAAATAACATTTACATGGTTTTCAATGCTGTAAGAGAGCATAAATGGTCCAAAATGTTAGCTTAAAAACAACACGACTAAGCCTGTAGAACATCTTGTGGATTTGTCTTGAAAATAGTAAAAGAAAACCAAAAAGTCAAACACACAAATGAATAAAAACACACACACAGACAGAAATAAAGTCATAGGTATGGCACCTAAAACCAAATAAACAAAACCTAGAGACTGGTTTAAAAAAAACAAAACAAAACATGATCTGAATGCACTTGAGGTTTTCTCATGAAAAAAAAAAAACAAAAAAAAAAAAAAAAAAAAAAAAAAACAAAAAACGTTCATGTTGAGATTTGATAAAAAATATTTAAAGTTTGTCTCACCAGAAAGAAAAATGCACCGCAAATAGAAATCGGCCACAAAATTTGGGGTCTAAAATTACAACGACGTGCCCAGAAAAGCTCAGCTCTAATAGAAATACCACGTTTAGAGTCTAGTATAATACCACAGAACTTTGTAACCTTGTACATCCTACAGTAGCAGCATGTGTGATATTAATTCACTTGATCTAGAGAAGCTATTCCACCCACATCAGTGCTTGCAGTAATATGAAAACTAGGTATGCGGTCAGTAAGCTCGTAACCCTGCTAGCCTGTTGTAACATGGCAGTGCTGACGTTCACAGGGAGTTCTGGTGGCGAGGCGGACGATAGATGGGAAATATGAAATATGCGCAAGCTCCGACAGGAGCGATACGATTGACCCTTTTCAGAGCGTAGTCTTCATCTGGGTTTGGTAATTGCGATAGAAAGTCACTTAAAGGCAACTTTAATTCCCCCTGCGTGAATTTTGACAGACCTCTCACTCATGATAGCAAAGGAGAGGAAGTACAAACCATTTTATCTGATGTGCAGGGCATGATACAACAGCGATGACTGTGTGAAATGATGCTGATGACCTTCTTTCTTACATTTTCTGGTTGCGTTTTAAAGAGAAAACAGACGCTTTTCACCAGCAGCGCTCTTCTTTTCAATCTGTAGTACAAAACCAAGAAGAACCAGTAGAAAGCAGCACATCAAAAGTTAGCCTGTAACGTCACGACAGACACGTTCCCTATTGTTACAGTTACCAGGTCTTTGGACGAGGAACATTTATATAATTTACGTTGAAATTCTGAAAGAGAGAGGAAAAAAAAAAAAAAAAAAAAAACACAAAAAACTACGTAACAGTAAAAATGAGGAAAACCGTCACCAAGTCTGTATCGGCACACAACTGCGTCTGCTCGCATTTCCCTCACTTGTGCAAGGCAAAATGTCTTTAGCTCCACTTCCTGTTCCTCAAGGCCAAGGTCAGCTCCCGGTTGGCCCAGTTACGCACTTGTAATATCTGCACCAGTTCCAAGAGAGGACGGTGATGTCATCTTGTGTAAAAGGTGCGCTGCTCGCGTGCGTTCGGGGAGGTTGGGGTGGTGATTGTGAGGGGGTTTGGGGTCCGTTGCCCGCCCCCCTCGTCAGTGGGGTTATACGCTGCTGTCCTCCAGTAGAGGCTCCTTGCCCTCGCAGGGTCCGCCCTGCGAACTGTGTAAGTGGCTCTGTGCGCCATTGTTGTGCTTCTTGTAGCTGCCGGGCCGCAGGTTGAGGGTGTTGTGCTCTGGGATGAAGAGAGCAACCAGTAGGGATAGCAACACAGAGCACGCTCCGAACAGGAAGGGAGGGCCGGGGATGATGGCACTCTGAAAAGGCACGGACAGAAAGAGATTTGTTGAAGGTGGTTGTTTTGTAATATAGACAGATTTCTTAATGCGCATTATCGCTCACCTCGTCTGTAGGGTTGGCCATGTTGAGTTTGGCACCCTTCTCTGGGCTCTCTGCGGGGTCCATTTCACTGAGCTCCACGTGAAACAGGTAGAAGACAAAGCCGTACAGCGCTGGACCTAGACCGTTACACAGCCCTCGGATTCCTGTGATCATCCCCTGCACCACACCTGAGAAACAGGACAAATTGAATAAGAGTGCATTTTTCCAATCACTTCATTAAAAAAAGTAAACAGGTTATATGTCAGGACTATTTTAACAATGTCCTTACTACCTTTCTGGGCTTTGAACGTGTTAGTTGCATTGCTGTCTATGCAGAGTCTGAAAGCTCTCAGATTTCAACAAAAATATCTTAATTTGTGTTCCAAAGATGAACAAAGGTCTTACAGGAATTTGTTTGGAATGACATGAGGGCAAGTAGTTAAAGAAAGAGTCTTTTTAGGGTGAACTACCACTTTAAAATGATCAAAAGTAACAGTAAAGGCACTGTTACAAAATGCTGTGCTTTTGAATTTTTATTCACATGGATCTGGCCGAGGTGAGACTGCTCTCAGGCGGATTCATAAGCATTGAATGGTCGCTAACGCCCTGGAGCTCACATGTCCGAAAACCTCAACACAGATATTCAAACAGATGTTATCTTTATTAACAAACTGCATATTTGAACTACAAACAAGTACATTCTTGCCTGAAAACCTCTTAAAACTACATTCCTTGACACAAAAACAGTAATATTTAAAAAATCATACTGGATTTGGGAGTCTGCCATTACACTCGTTGTAAGACGCACCGCAAGCGGAGTGATACGATTACAAACTGTGAAATGGCTGTTGGAGTTCTGATATCCCTCTAATATCTCACTCTTATCAGCCAATCAGATTTGAGGACCAGAAAGAACTTTTGTGTATAATATAATACAACATAATATAATAAAATAATGTAGTGTTTCTTGAGCACCAAAACAACATATTAGAAAGATTTCTGAAGAATCATGTGACACTGAAGACTGGAGTTATGGAATTGTTATTTCACAATATTATGGTTTTACTACATTTTTTTTTTTTTGTAAAGATTTATTTTTGGCATTTTTAGCCTTTATTATGACAGGACAGATCAGAATGGACAAGAAGCGAAGTGGGAGAGAGATAGGGGGCAGGATCAGGAAAGGTCCTCGAGTCGGGATTCGAACACGGGACGCCTGTAGCGCAGCGGTGCTGTATGTCAGCGCACCGTCCACAAGGCTATCGTGCCAACGCTTTACTACATTTTTGATAATAATAAATGCTGCCTTTGTAAAAATAAGAGACTTCTTTTATTTTAAACTATAGTGTATTGTTTGTTCTACAATTTCAATTATTTTAGATTTTAGTAACTTAACCATCAGCCATAATATTAAAACAACTAATCAGTTTATTAGCATCAACCCACAATTCTGTGCATCCTTAACAATAATTCAACAAACTTCAAATTCAGATTGGGTTAAAAGTAAACTGAACTGGTTTATTCTGCACTGGCTGATTGTATATTATCCTGATTACCATGTAATAACAATAAACAGTGGCTTATCATAATCTTTCTGTGGCTAAGCTTAACTAAATGTGCCAGCCAGAGGATTTTGTGTATGAATATATTAAACAAAATAGAAAACAGTTGTTTTGAATTGTAATAATTTCACAATATTACTGTTTTACTGCATTTTTGATCATAATAAATGCAGCCTTTGTAAGAATAAGAGACTTCTTTCATAAGCATCAAATAAAATCTTACAAAGTCAAAGGTTTTATACTGTAGTGTATTTATTTGAAATTATTTTAGATTTTAGTGTATTATTATACATTTACACAAAATAATACTTAATTTCATGTAAATTTCAACAGGATCTAGCGGTGAGGCAGCGAATTGCACACAGATGTCAGGACAAAGATGTTGTCATCTGAGAGAGTCAAGCAATGAAGTTTCTTTACAAAGGTAAATTAAGGAATTATATGTACATAATTATTCAGAAAACCGATATGTTATTGCGAATATTACTGTTACTTGTTCATAATTGTGTCAGTGTTTTATTGGCAAGAACAGTGCTGAAACATGATCCGTAGAACAGTTTGTCCATTTAGGGCTACTGTAGAAACACGGCAGCACAAAACAGCAACTTTCATGTAAGGGGACCCACAGTCCCACAGTGCTGTTTGTGCATAGAAACTGCTCATTCTAAGGTAATAAAAACATAACGGTTCATTATGTAAGGTCTTTATACACCTCTGAACACATAGTTGTATATATTATACTGGATTTCTGTCAATAGTTCCCCTCCTAAATATTACATACTGCACCTTTAACTTATCCTAACCTAACTTATCCATCAGCCATAACATAAAAACTGGCTTATTAGTGTCGACCACAATTCGGTGCAGTACAGTTCTTTTTTTATTTTATACTTTGTGACCTTGAAAGGCTTTGCTTGTTTTTTCTTGTTTTAAAAAGGGAAATTAGTTTGGCTGTACTGCTTAGACAACTTGCAAAATACTAATTCCAACATGACAGAATCATGATATTTAAAAAAAAAATCATGATATGATATTTTCCCCCATATCGCCCACCCCTAAAAGCAAACTGAACAGGTTTATTCTGTACTGGCTGATTGTGTATTATCCTGATTACCAGGCAATAACAATAAACAGTGGCTTATGATAATCTTGCTGTGCCGCTAAGTTTAACTAAATGTGCCAGCCAAAGGATTTTGTGTTTTAATATTAAGATTGGACACTTTTTGCTACTGTTTCTGTGGTGTGGCTGCACATATCTCACCTTGTTGGTCGGGGTCTGCGTTGCGGGACACTATGGCACTGATTGCTGGGAAGGTGATGCTGGACATGGCAGCAACGGCTCCAGCGGCCCACATCATCCTTAAGAGACAAATCAACCATCAGATTCTCTCTCAGTCACACAAACAGGCTCTGTTTTAGCTTACGTGCATGTGTAACTGGTTTCAGGAACATGCACTGATCCAAAACACACACTGCTGAGGTCATGTTTACTTGTCTATTTGAGTTTCAGCCAAAAGACACAGATTGATAACTTGATGATAGCTTTCCTATAGTTCAAAGAATAAATCATGGTACTAGCAATACCAAGGTCACGTGTTCGATTCTCAAGAAAAGCGAGAACTAATAAAAAAAAAATTAATGCATGATAAATGAGTCACATAAGCAGGACTTAACATCTGGTCTTATTTCCTTTTTTTTTCCCCAAAATGTCATTCAAGTGCTATAAATAAAGCTGATGACACACCACAATAAATACTGATTTCAAGTGCAAATCCGATTACAAACTGAGCAGTACCATGTCAAAGGAAGAGTTTGCTGCCCTCTAATGGCTTTCTAGATGATCGACTTACCAAGGCTGGGAGCCAAAGCCGTACCAGGCCAGCTGTAGGATCTGAAAGCCCAGGCCTAACAAGATAGTGTTCTTATTCCCTATGGAACGCATCAGGATTCCCAAGACAACCGTCTGCACAGAGAGATGAACCATTATTCTTTGAATCTTCAGTGGCTTCCATTTACAACATAAAGCCTGACGCACTTGCACAGCGAGCAGATTAGTGTGAATGAACACACGCTGTGCTGCTCAGAGTCAGGCAACGCTAACTGACAATGGAATGGATGGAAAAAAGCCTGGAAACCAACCTGAGCCAAGATGGACAGGATTCCCACCACTGCAATGAAGGCAGCAACTGTTTCCGATGTAAATCCAATGACCTGGGAAGTGAAGAAAGTTGGGTTGTTGAAAAATTACACAGTTTAAGAAGATCTTATGATTTAGGTACAAAACATTCAGTGTCTGGCAAACCAGTGAATCTAACTGTGTTAATAATGGTGTTATTTTAGTATTATTTATTAACATTTTTAATTACCTTTTATTTATTTATTTTTTTAATTAATTTAGTTAATAATTTTAGTAATTAAAAGCAATTTAAGGTTTTAACCTAATATACTACATCCTACGTCCTAGTAATTTTATGTGCTTTTGTCATTTTTATTATTCTAAAAAATAATTTTAAAAATTGTTTATCTTTTTTTTTTTTCGTCTCAGTTTTAATTTTGTTAATAATTTTTGTATTTAAAAGTAATTTAAGGTTTTAATCTAATACACTTCATCATCCTAGTAATTTTATGTGCTTTCGTCATTTTTAATATTTAAAAAAAAATATAAAATTTTAAATTGGTTCTTTTTTATTTCGGTCTCAGTTTTAATTTAGTTAATAATTTTAGTACTTAAAAAGTATTTAAGGGTTTAATCTAATATATTACATCTTCCTAGTAATTTTATGTGCTTTTGTCATTTTTATTATTTTTAAAAATATTTTAAATTGTTTCTTTTTATTTCTGTCTTAGTTTGAATTTAGTTTATAATTTTAGGATTTTTAAAAGTATTTAAGGTTTTAATCTAATATATTACATCGTCCGAGTAATTTTATGTGCTTTTGTCATTTTTATTATTTTTAAAAGTATTTTTTAATTGTTTCTTTTTATTTCTGTCTTAGTTTTCATTTTAATTTAGTTCTTAGTAAGTATTTAGTACATCAGTACTAATTTTAGTTAAGGTATATTTCAGCTTTATTTCAATGAAGAAAAAATTTGTTTTAATAACATTGTTGTGAAATAAACCTCTGATTTATTAATATAAAAACCCTTAAACACCAGCAGCATACAGTGTCATTCATGCTGTTTCCTTATTTAGATAGATATTTAGATATTTCCAGTAATGTAATTTCCAGTATATTATTTTGCAGTAACTGTCAGTCAGACGGTAGTACGTAATGATGTTTCTAAGAACTGCAGTGATCAGATGCACATACATCTGGCCTGTGGTATTGTATGCATGCATCTCACAAAACCACATGACGCTCTGCTCTGAAATATGGGCAGAAGGCCTTCTGCGAAACTGATGCACTTTATGTTCAGTGGAAGATGAATAAAAATGACATGACTATCTCAAGCAGTTAGAACAGTTACTTAACTATTTACTTGGAGGGTGAAGGAGGCTATGTGAAGTATGACTCATGGATATGTGACTCACTTTTTTTTTTGTATTTGCTTAAGCTACAACGAGCTTTGAGTGTTTGCATAAAAAAACCGTCAGTGTGTATTCTTGCCACCTGCAGCGAACAGCAGCTGCAACCTCAGAGATCCGCCATGCCTGTACATTAGAGAGAGTTACAGATGTGTCTTTTTAAAAGGTGTGGACTGTACCTGTCTGAGATACAGGAAGAAACTGGAATACTGTCCGGCCTCAGGCAGGTAAGACAGGAAGACTGTGATGCAGATCAGGAGAACTGTAGAGTCTTGGCCAACCTTACGCAAGGACTGTAAACAAAGAGCGTCATGAGACAGAGGCAGGAGGACACTGAGAGAAAATGAGTGGGCAGCAGCACAGCAACATGATTCATTTATTAAATGACAGGCGACATCTTCGCTATTCTTCTTCAAATGCCTGCAGTTGTACAGCAGATCAGAGTATTGATGCTGGTAGTGATTTAAGGCAACAAGTGTGGGAACATGCAAAACAGCATTTTCAAAAACATTTTAGATGGGCAAATCTAAAATATTGTATTGAAATATTAATATTTAAATAACCATAATCATTTATCCATCAAAATGTAATATTGATAATTTTGTAATATACACACACTTTTGTTCAAAAGATTGTGGGTGACATTTTTTTTTTTTTTTTTTTTTAAGTTTTTTGTCTTTAATGTTTAACAGCTAGGATTTATTTTTAGTAAAAACAGTAATATTGTAAAATATTAAAATTAAAAATAAATTTTCTATTTAAATATATTTCAACAAGTTTTTTGTCTTTAATGTTTAACAGCTAGGATTTATTTTTAGTAAAAACAGTAATATTGTAAAATATTAAAATTAAAAATAAATTTTCTATTTAAATATATTTTAAAATGTAATTTATTTATGTAATGACAAAGCTGAATTTTCAGTTGCCATTACTCCAGTCTTCATTGTCACATCAGAATTATAAATATTCTGATTTAATGCTCAAGATACATTTCGTATTATTATCAGTGTTGAAAACAGTTGTGCTGCTTAATATTTTAGTGAAAATCGTGAAACATTTATTCTTGAATGAAAAAGTTTAAAAATAGCATTTGAAACATTTGTAACACTATAAATGTTTGTCATTTTTGATCAATTTAATATCTCCTTGCTGAACAAAATAATAATAAAATAATATAATATTTTATTATATATATATATATATATATATATATATATATATATATATATAATAAAATATTATATTATATTATATTATATTATTATTATTTTGTTCAGCAAGGAGATATTAAATTGATATATATATATATATATATATATATATATATATATATATATAAAATAAAATATTATACAAATATATACACACACACACACTGCTGTTCAAAAGTCAGTAAGATTTTTAATTTTTTTTTGTTCAAGCCTCATCAAGGCTTCATTTATTTAATTAAAAATGCAGAAAAAAACCTGAAATATTAGCAATTTAATAAATATTTAATAAATAGCGGTTTTCTATTTTTACATACTTTAAAATAAAATATATATATTTATTATAAATGTATTTATTTACTATAAATGTATTTATAAAATGTTAAAAAGAACAGCATTTATTTAAAACAGATTTTTTTTGGAACAATATACACTACTGTTTAAAGTTTGGGGTCAGTAAATTTTCACTTTCATTCCTTGTTTGAAAGAAATTAATACTTTTATTCAGCAAGGATGTGTTTGATAAAAAGTGATAGTAAAGACTTATACTGTTAGACAGTACTTTTAATAAATGCTGTTCTTTTTAACGTTTTATAAATACATTTATAATAAATACATAAATAAAATTATTTTAAAGCATATTAAAATAAAAAAAAAAACACTATTTTAAAATGAACTACACTACACTATCTTTAAACTGCATTCAATTTCACAATATTACTGTTCTTCTGTATTGTTAATTAAATAAACAGCCTTGATGAGCAGAAATATCTTCTTTAAAAACATTAAAAATCTTACTGATCCTAAACTTTTGTACAGCAGTGTGTGTGTGTGATGATTTATTTTTTTAATCTATCATTTTGTTGAGCAAGGAGATATTAAATTGACCAAAAATGACAGTAAAAACATTTATAGTGTTACAAAAATATATACATTTCGAATGCCATTTTTAAACATTTTCATTTAAGGATAAATGTTACATTGTTTCCACAAAAATATTAAGCAGCACAACCGTTTCCAACGCTGATAATAAATCAGCATATTAGAATAATTTACGAAGGATCATGTGACACTGAAGACTGGAGTAATGATGCTGAAAATTCAGCTTTGCATCAACAACAACAACAACAACAACAACAGTTTATAGAGCCCATTTAAACACAACCAAGGTTGACCAAAGTGCTTTGCAAAGAATAAAACACAGGTAAAAAAGGAAAAACCAGAAAATCAACAAACAAATAAAATCAATAGAATAGCACAGGAAACATACTAAGAAGTGTTATAAGCCAGGGTAAATAAATATGTCTTAAGATAGGATTTAAAAATACTAACAGAGGGGGCACGTCTGATAAAAGGAGGAAGGCTATTCCAAAGTTTAAAAGTTCAAACTTTAAACTAGCGTCAAATAGAACGCCCAAGTTCCTGACACACTGTATTACACAGAGTGAGGAAGCCAAGATCAAAATTAAAAACAACATTTTCCTTAGGACCAAACAAAATAATTTCTGATCAGAAATTTTCGTTCAGATGTAAGAAATTGCTTGAAAGCCATAACTTAAGTTCATTTAGGCAATCTAACAATGGCCGAAGAGAATACTTATTATTACGCTGTAGAGGAAGATAAAGCTGGGTATCGTCAGCATATAGATGAAAGGAGACACCATATTTTTCAAAAACAGAAGCCAGAGGGAGCAAGTACATAGAGAACAACATAGGGCCAAGGACTGAACCTTGCATCACAGAAATAAATTATATTTTAAAAGTATATTAAAATAGAAAACTGTTACTTGAAATTGCAATAATATATATATATATATTTTTTTCAGTATTTTTAAATCAAATAAATGGAACTTTGATGAGCATAAGAGACTTAGAAAGAAGAAGAAAAGAAAAAATGGCAGTGTATGTATTCACCCCAAAATTTTGAAATGTAGTGTATTCAAAAAATTAATGTATTTATAGTTCATTATTTAAATGTATGAATTTATTATTCATATTTAAGTACTAAATTATAAATTACTCATAGCTGTCAGCTGAATATTGCCACTATGACTGCTTTCATTGACATAAGTGACTCACTGCAAAGGGGTCTGCCTGCTCCCATGAGATGGGGGCTCCCCATGAAGCCGGTCTCATCTTCTCAGGTAAGGACTCAGGAACCGCCACCAGGATAAAACAGATGTCTAGCAGGGCAATGGCCGTAGCAAGGATGACCACCAGTGTATCTCCATATGCCTCTGAAAGGTACGCACCGATCGCTGGGCTCGTCACCAGACTGGCTGCAAAAGTGGCCGATACCTGTGGGAGAGGAGTGGAATCTTGAGATTAATCAGCTGTGATGACCGCAAGGAAAATGTTTAACAACGCAATTAACAGATTCATCTCTTTGCAGGGCCAAAAAGGAAACCACAGACAGCCGTCAAAACAACAGGAAACCAATATCTGTAAAGTAATTGCTGTTGCATGTTTAGTTGCTGTGAAGGCGGTTACAGCACAACAGCAAAAGGAAGTCATGAATCATGGTTCTCTTCTCACCAAGCCATATGCAGTGCTCCTTTCGTGCTCCTGGGTGATATCGGCCACATATGCAAAGATCACAGAGAAAGTGACCGCAAACACACCGGACATGGAGATCACTGCAAAGTACCACCTGTAGGATTCAGACAGAATGAGAAAAACACCAGAAAAATGCTTAAATTAAATGCTTAAAATATACAGTCAAACCAAACAATTATTCAGACACCAGATATAATTTTGGATATTTTTTTTACTAGTGGGTGCAGGACACTATAGTTCATTTATGTAAGTGAGAATAGCAAAATAAAGTAAACTGTGACATACTATACCCAAAAATTCTTCATACAGTGGGCTACCAGTAAAACTGATACTGACACTCTGAACCGACCATGTTTTGTTACATAAATTTCTATCAAAGTTATCTGACATTATCAAGATGAATTTGTTCTGACAGTTTAACTCTTGAGTTCTTGTCATGTTGTATTACCATTACATAGGAACTATAGGAAATAAACTGTGATAATGTGAGAAATGTTGAAATAAATAAGAATAAATAAATAAATAAATACTAATAAACAACTGACCTAACAACAAAAATTGACAAAAGCTTAAAGCTTTAAGCCACCATGGCCTAAAATTAAGATGATAATATGAACAAATCTTATTAAATTAAAATGAACAGCCAAGAGTGCACAAGTCGTAGTGAATCAACAAATAAATAAACAAACAAACAAAGACCATGTCAATGTAGGGTTAAGTGTACAACATTGTTGTTACTGTTAATTAAAAGTATTAAAATGACTGAAAATATGAAATAAAGTAGAAAAGAAAATTATTCTATATGGACAGAATGACTTGACAAAAATATCTGCGAAACTCTAATTTATTTCAACCATTATGCACACTTACAATTGTATTACTCAACATTTTATCAACATAAAACAATTAGAATACAATTATATTTTTTTTAAAATGGGTGTTGAAATTAATTTAACCATCAATAAAGCAGTCTTCATTTTTGATGATTATTGTGAAATTATTATTTTTTAAACTAATATAGATCTATGCAGAAGCCTCCTGGCTATATTGCCTAGAGAGGTGCTACATATTAGCACTAAATAAGAGTCAAGAAAACAACCATTTGTAATCAGAACTAAAATTTACAGATAATTTAGCAATTAAATTACAGGAATTATCTCCATATAGTGGACTTCTATGGTGCCCGTGAGTTTGAACTTCCAAAATGCAGTTTAAAGCTGCTTCAAAGGGCTCTAAACAATCCCAGCCAAGGAAGAAGGGTCTTATCTAACGAAACGATTGGTTACTTTCTTAAAAAAAAAAAAAAAGATAATTTATATACTTTTTAACCTCAAATGCTCGTCTCGTCTAGCTCTGTGATGTGCATACGTAATCTGTGTAATCCGGGTCAATACAGTTAGGGTAGGCTGAAAAACTCCTCCTTATTCCTTGGCTGGGATCATTTAGAGCCCTTTGAAGCTGCATTTTGGAAGTTCAAATTCACGGGCACCGTAGGAGTCCACTATATGGAAAACATTCCTGAAACGTTTTCCTCAAGAACATAATTTCTTTACGACTAAAGAAAGAAAGACATGAACATCTTGGATGACAAGGGGGCGAGTAAATTATCTGTAAATTTGTTCTGGAGGTGAACTTCTCCTTTAGGGTGTCGGTGATTTAGATTTCTACAGTGACTTGTCTTGAGTCTTTGCACGTCTGTATTTGTCTTCATATAAGATACATACCATGGGCTGATCTTCATGAGAGGGATGGGTGCACAGGTGAAGAACACAGTGAGCAGCAGGAAGGACTTCCGGCCCCACACATCTGACAGAGCACCGATTAATGGAGCACTCAGAAAAGACAGCAGGCCCTGAGTGAACACAAAAGCACATGACACCGTTAAATGGCACATTTACATTTAAAATTACGAAAACAACTGGATGACATGACCAGAGCTTGTCAGCATGTGACAAACTTGCTATTTGACAGTAACACTCAGGTCAGGCTAGATCAAAGAATCTTATTTATCAGTCAGGTTTAAAAATGGTACATTATGTACCCACTTCACCATATTTAGGCTTCACTGCGTGTCCAGAGCTTATCATGAATAAACATGGCAGCTGTAAGAGTAGCAAACTACAATCATGACTCTTATCTCTTTGCACATCAGAAAGGGAGAAGAGGAAAAAGTGAGTAAAACTGAATGGCTGGAGTCAATGTCCTACCTTGACACCATGAATAAGTCCGTTCATCAGGAATGTATGCTGGGGGAATGTCTGATGTAATACCTGAAACGAAAACACAGATTGACCATAAATGTACGCTGTAAACAGATAACCTTTTGGCTACAAAATAACCATAAGCTGGTAATTATTCACTAGCTTCACTCTCTGACAGAACTCAAAGAAGCACTGCTAATGGTGTTACAATAAGGACTTGGTGACACATCAAATACATTTGCACAGACTTTACTTGCAATAGTATACAAAAGTATGCAACATCATGAACATGACAATGATTTTACTGAACTTTTAGACTACTTTAAAGACATGGATGAGGTTGGCACCAATAGTCTCGTGGTTAACGCATCGACACCCCCTTCTCTTTCTCCCACTTCGCTTCCTGTCCAACTACACTGTCCTATCCAAATAAAGGCATAAAAATGCCTAAAAACAAATCTTAAAAAAAAAGACATGGATGAGAAGAAATTGTTGAATAAAGTTGTAGTTTTCATTGATCACAAAAAGTATTCTTGTAGCTTTATAACACTACAGTTGAACCACTGACTATTTTAATGATGTCCTTATGACCTTTCTGGGCTTTGAACGTGTCAGTTGCGTTGATGTCTATGCAGGGTCAGAAAGCTCAGGATTTCATCAAAAGTATCTTAACTTGTGTTCCGAAGATAAACCAAAACCTTACGGGTTTTGAACGACATTAGTGTGAGTAATAAATAACAGTTTTCATTTTTGAGTGAACTATCCCTTTAAAAAAAATGTTATCATACGTTTCAACAATAGCCAAGTTTGGTTAAATAGAACACAAAACTAATAAATAGATAAATATATTTACTTGCTACGAAAAGGTTAAATAATGTCAAACGGCTGAATATATACAACATATTCCATTTCTGCATTAAAAATTATTAGTAGGGTGGAAAGATGTTTGTAATCTGTAATGTCAGTGTCAAATATCCAAGTCCACAAGCCAAATTTGCTGTTCCAACAGGTCATGTGTTTTTCCAGAAAAATGATAAGTGTTATTTGTTACTGTTGCTTTTCTTTTCAAAGGTTACAAAATAACCACCTTGAGTACAAAATATGTCGTTTTGAAATGCTAACCCATAATAAAGTACAAGTCAAGGCTGTACTGAAACAGAAATGTTACTTGTGCATTCTGAGAGGAGAACTGCTTTCTATTTGAGGCTGAGCACAAGCACCGTCATTGCCGTTGATAGCAGGTGCAGGCCTCTAACAATGATTCCCACAGCTCAATTAATCATTAAACTCACCGTATACAACAGTGTCAATGTTTTACATATGTACATAAGTGCACAAAAGAGATCTGTTCTTTCATGACTGGGAAACAAATAAATTGACCTGTATACAAATTCAAAGGCAAAGTCTTTAGTTCCACGACTTCTTATGTATTGTCCTGCAACATGATTCTGCTTGTATATAGGTCAGATCCATACAATAAGCGAAAACAAAACCTACTATTGAAATTTACTGATACTATTATTTCAGTCAATGTTGGAAATGTACATCGTGGAAAAGTAAACAGTCTAACAAGCCCATAATGCACCTGTGAAGAAAAAATTGTGAAATACAAAGCATGTGACCAGATCTGAGATCTGCACAATCCAAGAGATCATACACTCTGTGAAATGGGAATTTATTATGTTTCTTCACATTCACTTAATGTTTCAATGTTTTGGTTTCCCTTCTCATTTAAGAAATGATGGGTGAATCTGAATTGTACTGAAATGTAATGTTACTGTTCCCCACTCCAAATGTCAGAATGAATGCTGTGAACAGACTGTTCTGTCGCTCTGTTGGGAGATGAAAACAAAGCATGTGAACACACATTTCACCTGCTGTGTTAATTTGGCACTCAGATTTTAGGGTGCACTGAAGCAGAGCTCGATAGCACTGTTTGAAGGAGCAAAACTGCGCCTCTCGCTGAGACATAAGACTTGTCAGCGCGGCTTTCAGCTGGAAGGGTTTGTTAGGCTCATTAGTGCTTCAGTATCAGAGGCTACTAATCAAATAAAAGGCCAGAGCAAAGAGCACCGAGGCGACTTTCTGGCTCAACTGCACCGACTAAATGCAAATCCTCCTTCCATACTGGGAAATGAGGACAATGAATGGTCAATTTATTCATATACAAGACATTAAGCAACTAGGGACTATTTAAATTTCAGCCACTACCAGTAGCCAGTAATACAACCTAAAAACCGGACACTAGCGAAAATATAATTAATTTTCTATTTTAAACATTGAGATTATAAATTAGCATAACAGTTTTAGGTGAAAATGCTTACATTCGTTTTTAAAGGAATAGTTTCACAGATTTCATCAAAAATGTCTTCATTTGTGTTCTGAAGATGAATGAAGGTCTTGCAGGTTTGGAACAACGTGAGGGAGAGTAATTAATAACAGAATTTTTATTTTTGGGTGAACTCTCTCTTTAATTACTGACAATTCTATTTTAAAAGATTAAACAAAAGCAGATTACAGTTTGATCTCAGACTTCTGTATGCTATGGCCGATAAAAATCTACATGGTTTTGTGTTTATTTTGCTGAATTAACCACAGAACAGACGGACGCTGATAACAAAAGAAAAATGCCAATATTTGCAGATACTTGTACGGTAACACAGTGGAAAGTAAATCCCCAGAAACAACCCCAGATAATAATAAAGAATATCTTCTGAACTCTAAATCAGCATATCAGAATGATTTCTGAAGGATCATGTGACATGAAGCCTGGAGTAATGACGGCTAAATTTTTTGCTTTGTTATCACAGGAATAAATTCCATTTTAAATATTAAATCATATGTGACCCTAAACCACAAAATCATTCAAAAGGTTAAATTTTTTGAAACTGAGATTTATAAACCATATGAAAATGAATAAATAAGCTTTCTACTGATGTATAATTTGTTAGAATAGGACATTTTTGGCCAGGATACAACTATTTGAAAATCTGGAATCTGAGGGTGCAAAAAAAATAAACATACTGAGAAAATCGCCTTTAAAGTTTTCTAAATGAAGCTCTTAGCAATGCATATTACTAATCAAAAATTAAGTTTTGCTATTTACAGTAAGAAATTGACAGAATATCTTCATAGAACATGATCTTTACTTAATATCCTAATGATTTTTGGCATAAAAGAAAAATTATTGATTTTGACCCATACAATGTATTGTTGGCCATTGCTACAAATATACACATGCTACTTAAGACTGGTTTTGTGGTCCAGGGTCACATATACTAAAATAAACAGTACTATTGTTAAATTAGAATTTCACAATTGGTAAATTACTGTATTTTTATTTTATTTTGCCTTGATGAGAACAAGAAACTTCCTTCAAAAACATGGAACACAAAAAAATCTTAATCCAAACTTTAAAACGATGTATATATAATCAAATATAGATTTAAATGCACATATTAATCTGAACTGAGCTTGGCGTGATTGGCCCAGATTTCACTCTGCGAGTCAATACTGGAAGTCAAACCCAAGACCGCTTTCAATTGATGCATTATTCAAGAAAAGGAAACTGCAATTCCACTTTGCATGCAGTGTAAATCATAAGGAAACAGCGGTTACACTCAGAGCCACGAATCACTTTCAGGGAAACGGTTTTGCAAATATCACATTGTGTAGCATGCTGTGACTATACTGGACACAGCGTCAACAATAGTATCATGCTGACCAGCATAAAAACACTTGGCACAATGTTACAAAGTAAATTACAGGTTCAGTTTCATTTACAACCATGTGGCCTGACAAACCCTCCAGTTAGCCTTGAGAATAAAAAGGTCATTATTAGCATGAGGCCGTTTGATGTTGTTTTAATATCGCCGGGTCCATTATGCTCTGCCGACACAATGCCTCTCTCATCAACTAAAACTGCATCATTCTGCCCTCTCCATTTGATCAGGATTCATTTATTCAAAAATTCATACAAGGCTCCTTGGACCCAGGCAATGGGAAATGTCACACCTTGTTATGGATGCAAAAGGAAGGGAGGATGAATGCAAACATTCATGGCTCGTAATTCTCTCTGATCTGAAACTGTGAATGAGGGAGATGAAGCAAAACTGGTTTACCGTAAGCATGGGAGTGGTGAGCAGTCCCCAGGCGAAGAACTCCAGGAAGATAACCACCACCGCATGATAGACACTGGGCTCTCCAATCCCCTGTGGCTAAACAAGGAGGATTTACATTACTAATAATGACAGTAAAAACAGAGTTTAATGTGAACAACATAGATAAAGAAAGCAAAGAAATGGGAGAAGTTATGATACACATTATAGATATATAGTACATTTGACATAACAGATGTTTTATTACCATTTACTACCACTGAATAAACAAGATCATAGCATGCAATAACATGGTCCAAAGGGCCTACAATGCCAAATTCATTATCTCACACATACATACATACTAGTTCACTGCAAAAGCTTTCACAAACTTTGGATGAGTGTCATGCCCTATATTAACCCCTAAAACCGCCTTGCTAAACCCTTATTGAACATCGGAAGTGACTTAATGGTACATAAGCAAGCCTGCACGCTGACTTCGACACTACAGGTCATTAGAAATGGGGGAGAGAAAGAGTTGCGGCCTGTGTCTAAGTGGCTAACTATGCAAACACAGCTTGAATGCATTTGTAAAAGTTCTCAATAAAGTTTAGAAGATCAAAATATTAACTGCTGAGTTTGAAGAGCTACTGTTTGCACCTATAGCTATTGTGTCAAACCTTTAAGTCTATTTCCATTAGCCTCAAGCTAATTACTTGTACAGTAAGTCAATGATTAGAAAGCTCCTGTTATGTACAACTTGTTTATGGTACAGCGTAAAACCATCTTACACTTCTGGGAAATTGTGAAGTGTGTTTAAAATGACATAGGACAGGCCAAAAAAAAAGTATTTTCTTTCATAGCAAACATATACTTTAGCCTGGTGCAAACTTACCATTCATTTGCTCTTAGCTATTAGACCTGAGGTTTCCCCAAATGGAACTAAGGGTGTTTGTGATGCAAGTTGATAAAAAGCTAATCATTAATTAAACCAAAAGTAACATTAAATAAACAAATGAGGCTGCACAATGAAACTGTGATATATCTTATTGAATCAAAGCTGTGATTTCATTTTAATTGCATTTGAAATGCAAAGTCAGGTGGTTCACTTCATTACATTCACATAATTTCCAACATTTTTTTGAACAGAAGTTTAGTGCTTTTAAGATTTTTAATGTTTAAAGTCTCTTCTGCTCACCAAACCTGCATTTATTTGATCTAAAGTACAGCAAAAAGTGTATAATTTTGAAATATTTTTGCTATTTACAATAACTGCTTTCTTTTTGAATATATTTTAAAACAGAATTTATTCCTGTGATTTCAAAGCTGAATTTTTAGCATCATTACTCCAGTCTTTAGTGTTACATTATCCTCCGAAATCATTCTAATATGCTGATTTGCTGTTCTAGAAACATTTATCATTATTATCATCAATATTTGAAACAGTTGAGTACATTTTTTTCATTATTCTTTGATGAATAGAAAGATTCAAAGGTCAGCATTTATCTGAAATAAAAAGCTTTTGTAACATTCTACATTATACTATTCAAAAGCTTTTCAGTATAATTTAGTCAGTATAATTTTTATGGGAAAGAAAATATAAAAATAAATATTTTTATTTAGCAAGGATGCTTTAAATTGATCAAAAGTGACAATAAAGACATTTATGTTATAAAATATTTCAATTTCAGATCAATGCCGTTCTTCTGAACTTTCTATTCATCAAAGAAACCTGAATAAATAAAAAAAAATAATTCTACTCAACATAATAATAACAATAAATATTTTTAGCAGCAAATCATTTCTGAAGGATCATGTGACTGGAGTAATTATGCTAAAAAATTCAGCTTCGAAATCACAGGAATAAATTACACTTTAAAATATTTTCAAATAGAAAGCAGTCATTTTAAATAGCAAAAATATTTAAAAATTGTAGAGTTTTTGCTGTACTTTGGATTCACTAAAAGCAGGCTTGGTGAGCAGAAGAGACCTCTTTAAAAAACATTAAAAATCGTACTGTTAAAAAATGTTTGACTGGTAGTGTACGCAAAAACAAAAGGTCAAAATTTTGACATGTCAAAAGCTAAAGGGTTTAAATGTTTAAAAGTGAAGAAATTAAGACAAATATTTTTTGTAACTTGAAACCCTGTAGAAGACCAGGCAAATAAGCACAGGTTGCAAATACAGAGTAAACTATCAATCAACAAAACACCTTCTCACCTTTTCAGGGTGTATAACAATATTTACTCTTGCTTGATCACGTCTTAATGCCCTTTCTGTCTTTTCAGACATTTTTGAGAAAGACTTTGATAAAAAGGTCTTGAGGAGAGTTTCCTTAAATGGACAATGATGCCATTGACTACACATCCTACTTGATTCACGAAGGCTTTATTAACATGTGACAGCCCATTAACAGCTGTCTTGACAGTTTAAGGCCAAACCGACTCCTTTTAAAATCAGTTTACAAGCAAAACACCATTATAAAACCATAAACAAATCATCCTTATTGAGAACACATCAGGCGAGCTCTCAAAGACAACATGTCATAAAAAGTATGTTAATTTCTATCCTGACAGGACACCCACTTTTGCCACTGATGGTCACCATAAAGACTGTTTTTCTTACTAAATTATCCATTATTCTAATTCCAAGCCTTCAGTTTCATTTCCAGGTTTGTGCATAAGGTAACTCGATGTCAAAACGCAAGCTATGATCGATCAGGTTGGCTTTCTCGCCAGCTGGCTTGTTGTTTTCACTGTTGGCTGTTTGTCATAAATTACTGTTCATTTCTCCTCGAAGTAAAGAGATACGATTTTACATCACGAAACCACCAGAATGTGTCTGACACGAAATGACACACTGTGGACTTATTACAGCTCATCCTGTAAAAACACTGGCTTAGCCTGCTAGCCCTGACTAGCATATAGCTAAGTGCCACAAAGAAATGTTTTACTCACAGTGCCTCCATCTTTAATGATGATTTTCTTGGCCAGAAGAATGCTGCGGTTCAGCCGCTTTTTCTTCTTTTTCTCTCCAGTCATTGTTAACTTATATCCATTCTTGTTTGTGGGAGATGGTCCTGCGAGGTGTGGCTAAATATTACAGTTTACCGTTAGCATCCACGCTAAGATAAGCGACTTCCTGTCCACAGTCCTCGCTCTCGGGAGTCCAGCCCATGTTTTTCAATGCAGGCTTCTGATTGGTTAATTTCATACGGGAGTGGTTTTCCTCGCAATTTGATTGGCTGAGTACATCGTCCGTGCGAGTGAACCCAAAGTGCTTATTGTAATAACAGGGTACACAAAACAATGAGGAATCCCTCTGTCTTGTAAACTGCTGACTGTTGTGCTGTTTTTATTGTGTTATCCTCACTGACAGACTGGGTTTTGTCTAGCAAAAACTCTGGGATGTTATTTTATCAAAACTTGTTTTAGAAGAATAAATGACAGTAATTCACAATCATTTTTGTTGGAACTTTATATTGGATGCCTTAAATGCCAACAGCAAAATTAAAACAATTCCATTTAAATTTCTATAACAAAACTATTTGCAGTCAAGATGTAGCAAAAAAATGTGTTTTAATTTATTCTAGTTTACAACCTGCACACATCTTTTTTTATCCATTTCTACTCACTAGTGTTATATACAGCACAGTTGAAGTCAAAAGTTTACATACACCTTGCAGAATTGCAAAATGTTTTACCAAAATAAGAGGGATCATACAAACTGCATGTTATTTTTTTTATTTAGTACTGACCTGAATAAGATATTTCACATAAAAGATGTTTACATATAGTCCACAAGAGGAAATAATAGTTGAATTTATAAAAATTACCCTTTTCAAAAGTTAACATACACTTGTTTGCTAATACTGTGTTTTTGTTTTGTTTTGCTTTAAACAGTTAAACTGCCCGCCGTTCTTCAGAAAAATCATTCAGGTCCCACAAATTCTTTGGTCTTCCAGCATGTGTATTTGAACCCTTTCCAACGATGACTATAATTTTGAGATCCATCTTTTCACACAGAGGACAACTGAAGGACTCATATGCAACTATTACATTAGTTTCAAACGCTCACTTTCTTTCGCTTCAGAAGGAAAAAAATGCATTAAGAGCCAGGGGTGTAAACTTTTGAACACAATTAAAACATGTATATATATATATTTTTTTTTCATTTAGTACTTCCTTTCAGAAGCTTATATTAGATACTTACATGTTTCCCAGAAGACAAAATAAGTTACATTTACCCTGATCTTCAAATTTCAAAAGTTTTCACCCCCCCTAGCTCTTAAAGCATCATTTGTTTCCTTCTGATGCATCGAGTGTTTGAACTTTCTGTACTAGTTGCATGAGAGTCCCTCAGTTGCCCTCAGTGTGAAAAGATGAATCTCAAAATCATACAGTCATTGATGGAAAGAGTTCAAATAAACAAAAATGATGGAAAACCAAAGAATTTGTGGGATCTAAACGGGGTCATTTTTATAAATTCAGCTACTATTTTCTCTTGTAGACTGCATGCAAATGTCTTTTATGTGAAATATCTTATACAGGTCAGTACTTAATAAAAGATAGCACACATTTTATATGATCCCTCCCTTAACATTTTGCAGATTCTGCAAGGTGTATTTACACTTTCGACCTCAACTGTATCTGTACTAACCTTACACAATAAAACATATGCCTTTATGACACTAAAAATGTATGATTTCTCCTTAAAACAAAAGTAAATTGACTGCAGATAAGAAAATCTCTTAAAATCTTGTGGATAACCGTGCATTTAAAAAAAATAAAAATGATATCTTGCAGCAGCTTCGGCAGTGCACTTCACACATGCATGCAAGAACAGTGATGATATTATTTCCAACATCTTCATCTCCTCAGAAAAAAAAATTAACAATATAAAAATATTCACGAGACTCAGATTTGATTTCTTTAAGGAAGCACTGGTTTTTACAACTATTTACACCACATACAATAATTTCACAGAAAACAACTGATAGAATAATGCATTAATTAAGAGAACAGTTCTCTACAGTTCTTTGTTTGCAAGAAGAATAAAGGACTATGACTTCTCAAACATGTGCCTATAAAAATAATCATAATACAGGCCTACGTAACTCCAATATGGTCGATACAAGAAGTTGCATTTGACAAAGAAAAAAAGAATGAATAAAATATTTTAAACTACCAAAATGTTGCCAAGATTATAAAGAATGCTTAAACAGTCTTGGCAAAATGAAATAATTATGGCTTTATGTTTAAAAAAAAAAAAAATCATTTTGTTTTACAAATATTCTTTTAACACAACAGGACAACATGGTTTAAGACAGCATGCATGAACCCAGAATCTGATTTATTCCTCAAAACAAAGTGAGTGTTGATATGGTCAGAAATGGGATACCAGGATCCCAGAATATTATTTCCGGTGTAACTTGATGTCACTCATCCTCATCTATAAAAGGAATGTCAAGTTCTGAAAATCGTCTCTTGCCCTGATTGCCTGCAGAAATGGAGGAGGCGAGGGATTCTGGGACATCTTGGCTCTGGATGACACACATGGACTGGACTCCATCTCGGCGGGAGGCGGAGCGGCTTTGGTTCCGTTCCTCAGCAGGCTGTTTGCTCCCTGTTTTGGGATCATGTGTTGGATCAGGAGGTTTAGCAGGTTTCTCTGGCTTGGAGCTGTTCAAGGCAATGTTTGCTGAAAGACATGCTTTGGATTAGACACTGGGGGCTAAATATATTAACAAAAAATTGTGAATTTCATGTAAAAGCAGCAGTGCAAAACGTGGTTAGAGAAACAGCAGGTTAAATAACTGAAGCTCAACAGCTCACCGCGAGAGCAGCAAATCCAAGCCCTTTTTAACACAGAGCATGCGGGGCGTCCAAGCATAATGTAATTAAAACGTCCTGTACCTTAGTACTGACCTTCCGAGTCCAAACTCACAAAATGGTCTTCTAGTAGACTCTCAGAGCTGACTAAAGATTCAGAGTCCATGTTCTCAGCATCAGAGCTGTCCTGGTCAAACTCAGGCAGTCTGAAAGCCAAATCGTTCCTGAAACACAAACAGATTACGTTGTGAACTGTACAACAGAGGTACTAATTAACCACCAGCCCCTGGACAAAAAAATGGGCTTTAACATACAATCCAAATGCAGTAATAAAATGTTAAATATTAATTTCCCAACTCACTTTTCCTTCTTAAGGGACTTGATTCTCTCAATCAGGTTCTTTTCGATTTCAAGTTCGTCTCTGTCCAAGGAGAAGGTATCTGAATCATATTTTGGCCGCTCAAATATCTGGAAAATGAGATCAAGAAATCATGTAAGATGAGAGCCATGAGGTGCACTTTGCAAACTGTTATAACAAAGATGCTGATTATTAGACTAGAAATGGAACAAACAGTACATTTAAGCCAGGGCTGCCCGAACTCGGTTCTGGAGGGCTGGCGTCCTGCAGAGTTTAGCGCCAACTTGCCTCAAAACACCTGGTGGGACGTTTCTAGTATGCCTAGTAAGAGCATGATTAGCTGGTTCAGATGTGTCTAATTGGGGTTGGAGCTAAACTCTGCAGGACACTTGCCTCCAGGATCGAGTTTGGAAACCCCTGATTTAAGCAATGAGGTGCGTGAGGCTTTGCTACATTATGAATAGTTAATATCAGTGGTTCTCAACTCCAGTCCTTGAGGCCCAATGCTCTGCACATTTTGTATGTCTCCCTCATTTAACACACCTGATTCAGATCATCAGCTCATTAGCAGAAAGATCCATGAATTGAATTTAGCGTGTTAGATCCAGAAACATACAAAATGTGCAGAGCAGTGGGCCCCGAGGACCGGAGTTGAGAACCACTAGTTAATATGAATGGATGTCCACAGCTATGATGGTAATAGGAATAGCATAGCCTTGTGTGGTTTACTGCTTTTATAAAATGGTTGCCACATAGGCTACTAAATGTAATAATTACACAATATATCAGATTCATTACAAATCAGAATAATAAGCGTCATCTTTCTACTAAAAGATTCAATCCATGACATCTAATCTATGGTTTAACAGTTAGAGGTGTAATATGGTTATATACTGTATACAGGTGAACAAGTGTTTTGTGTTACTATATTGCAAATTTTAGCTTAATTTCAAAAGTGGTATTGATTAAATGGCATTGCATAATTTCAATGCTACAGTACTTATTTTACTGTTCCTGAAGTGTGATATTTTATTTACATTACCGGTTGGTAAGATTTAAAAATGCTTTTGGAAGAAGTATCCTATATTTACCAAGGATGAATTTATTTGATCAAAAATAAAGTATAAAATTACAATGATACAACTTAAAACAGGGTTCCCACACCTTCAAATTTAAGGACCTTTCAGGGAACTTCCAGGTCCAATACCCTCAAATTCAAGGACTGTGGGGACACATTTCAAGTGGGAGCAAGGTAACATTGTGTTACCTTGGAAGATACATTATTTTATTTATAGATTTTTTTTTTTTTTTTTTTTTTTACAGTTTTCACGTGTCAAACAGAACTATGCAACAAAAAAAAAGAAAAGAAAAGAAAAAGAAAAATTACATATAAATTTCTCTCTCTCTCTCTCTCTCTCTATATATATCTATATATTTATTTATTTATTTATTTTTCTCATTTGAAATATTAACTTGCATGGATTTTACTGAAAATAGCTTAGGCTCATGTAACGTTAAGTTAACGTAACACGCAAATACGTGTATATAATGTAAATCAAGCAAGCTAGTATGCATGGGCCACAAAGTGTTGGCGAATTAACACATTAGTGGAATGGAGGGAATAATATGGATTTTTTCCCCCAGAAAACTTCTTGCACAAAATAAATTCAAGCACGTTCAAGGACCTGTATCTATGCATGTTTATTTTCAAAAACTTTTTTCAGTTTCACAAACTTTCAAGTATTTTAAGGACGCATGGGGACCCTGTTAAAACAACTGTTTTCTATTTGGATATGTTTTAAAATGTAATTTATTCCTGTTACAGCAAGGCTGAATTTTTAGTAGCCATTACTCCAGTCTTCAGTGTCACATGATACTTCAGAAATCTTACTAATATGAGCTGATTTGATGCTCAGGAAACATTTCCCATTACTATCAATTTTGAAAACAATTTGCTGCTGAAAACTGTAGTGATAATTTTCAGCATGCTTTGTTGAATATAAAGTTCTAAAGACCAGCAATTATTTGAAACAAAAATCTTTTGTATCCTTATAAATGTCTTTTCTGTCATTGCTGATCAATTTAATGCCTATTTGCTGAATAAAAACACTTATATTTAAAAAATAAATAAATGGTAGTGTATTTTGCAACCTAGTATATGAAGCTTTTCTTACCGTGTTCTGCCTTCTGAGTTTGAGCTGTTTAATGGCCATAGCTTCTGCGTTTTCCAACTCCTGAATTTCTCCCATTTTCTGATTATAGCGCCTTGTTTGCTCATTAATCAGAATCTCCACACAACTGCACATAAATTTTAACCATAAGGTTCACATGTGAAAAATGTGGCCTACGTCAGTGTTGAACTATTAAAGGATTAGTTCATTCCCAGAGAACAAATTTCCTGATAATTTACCCACCCCCATGTCATCCAAGATGTTTGTTTTTCTTTCTTCAGTCGCAAAGAAATTACGTTTTTTGTGAAAAACATTCCAGGATTTTATCCATGTAGTGGATTCCAGTGGTTCCCAATGGTTTGAACTTCCAAACTGCAGTTTCAATGAAGCTTCAAAAACCTCTGAATGATCCCAGGTGAGGAATAAGGGTCTTATCTAGTGAAACAATCGGTCATTTTCTTAAAATAATAAATATTTATATACTTAACCACAGATGCTTGCTCTAGCTCTATGATTATGCATTTCGTTATCACGTTGGACAGGTGACACGTGGTTAGTTCTCCATCTGTGTACTTTAGTTCAAAAACGTAGGGTAGGGTGATCAACTCAATCTCATTTTCTCCTCCAAAGTTGTTTTACCTTATTTTGTAAAGGGCATTAGACTTTCTCTGCACGTTCGCTTTGTAAGCACTGGGTCGGTACTGCCATCTAGTGTGATTGCAAAATGCATGAGGTTGAGCTAGTGCAAGACAAGCATTTGTGGTTAAAAAGTATATAAATTTGTTTCTTTCTTAGAAAATGACCGATCGTTTCGCTAGATAAAACCCTTATTCCTTGGCTGAGATTATGTAGAGCCCTTTGAAGCTGCATTGAAACTGCACTTTGGACCTTCAACCTGTTGGCCACCACTGAAGTCCACTATATGGAGAAAAATCCTGGAATGTTTTCCTCAAAAACCTTCATTTCTTTTCAACTGAAGAAAGAAAGACATGAACTTCTTGGGTGACATGGGGGTGAGTAAATTATCTGCTGCTTAACACCATTATGTATTTTCTTTATACCTTTTCCTATTTTACTATCAGTCAAACCAGATACACAATTTAGTCATTAAAAAAACGAAAACAAAATGATTCTTACAGAGTGGTTTTGTTTATGTCTTTCATACTGAGAAGAGGGTCAGAAGAATCTGGGCAGCGTAGAATGCAGGGCGCAAACACGATCGCCAGAGCGTTAGCTGACATTCGATTGTGAGCTTCCTCTTTTAGCACTCTAAGTATAAAAAGATATTAGGCAAGTGGTTAGGCAATGCACAGGAAGTCTAATATTCACCTTACTCACATGCAACGGTTTCTTACTTCACAAGATGAAAAATAAGCCTTTCAAGAGTAGAGAAGTTTGAGGGAGGTAATTCATCCAACTTTCGGTAAATAGCACGCAAGCGCTCAGATGCTTCTGGCAGATCTGGAGAGGAAAGAAAAAGTGTTGTTGTTTCTAACATGTGTGGCATACATTTAGCATTCACACCCTAAATTGCATGTGGCTGAAAACCTACCCGCAGCATACACAAAATCATTGTAGAGGCTGTATGTCATAAGTGGGTCGGGTAGCTCCCTTAACCACTGTTTGACCAGACCAGTGATTGTGTGGATAGGGTAATTGTCAAGACTGACACTCTGCGGATCTGGGGGCAAAAACACTTGTTATTGCAAAACAGTCAACCAGTTATTTTAAAGTAAATTAGATTTCAGTAAATAGTAAGCACATAACAAAGACTGTAAACCTTTAAAGTTCACCCAAAAATGATTATCTGCTAAAACTGGATTTTGAGCAATTTACAATTACATCACTCGCTCCTCAAAGGATCCTTTGCAGTGAATGGGTGCCATCCATAATCCATAATAATGCTTCCTCCAGTGGAAAAAGTCCATCCCCTGTTGTTCTCTCACATCAAAATAGAACTGTTTTGTAATGTTTTTGAGTGTAAACAGTGTTTGATCTGTGCATATTTCTCTCCAGATTCAGACAAGATGACTTTTCACTGAACAATGCAGTATTATGAATAGAGGACTTATATTACAGCCAGAAGCACCAGTCTGAAGTTAAAATATATCTTTATGATGGATTTGCTTCTTACAAACATGCAGATTTTCACTCGACTGTATTATTATGATGTTTCAGTCCCTGTTTGGACTCTCATTCTGACGGCACCCATTCACTGCAAAGCATCCAGTTGTGAGGAAGCGATGTAATGATAAATTTCTCAAAATCTGAGAACTGATAAACAAACTCATTAACTGAGCCAAATTTCAGTCATTTTTCATTTTTGAGTGAACTGTTCCTTTAAAAAACATGTACCAGGAGGAAGTACCCTCTAATTTCTGCTAATGAGATGAGCAATCAAATCACACTATCACCTTTCTCTAACAAGTGGTGAAGCTCTTTGGCTCGGCAGGCTGAGCCAGACTTGCGGTAGATGCCCTCTGTGTACAGTCCATTCATTTCAACATGTACCAGCATCTTCTCCATGACAAATGGTACAGAGTCAGCTTGGCGGACCAGGACGCAGACAGGTACGCCAAAGTGGAGAGTCTGCTCACCCTCCTTCTAAATAATGGAAACGTACAAATAAACTGTAACTATATGAGCCAACACGTCTATTATTACAAACAGAAATTAAACTTCCGTCACTATCATGTTAAGCCAATTATGGCAAAAATTTCACTGTGTATATGTGATGGAGTAATACTATGTAACGTAATACAACAGCAGCAGTGCTTACCTTCTTGTCACAGTGACCTGTGCAATTTACAGTTATCTTGCTCAGACACTTCTTATGACACACCATTTTACAAGCTGAAACAGAAAACACAGTATGAAGTACTACTGAATCCTTGTCAGTTTACATTGTTTAAGGAAAATGATGGTGGATACTTACAGCTGCACATATAGGCCTTTTCCATTCCCCATATGTATGAGTTGCACTGGTCACATGTTTGCATAATGGTCACCTGGTATGTGCTAAATAAGTGACCCAGTGGGCTGTCAGGCTTACAGAAAAAAAACAAATGGTTATTTTGGAAGAGGTGCAATAAGTATTCACATCATATATTATAAATATAAACGTGTTTCTATGTAAAATAACTTACACATTTATCTCGTTTAGATTTTCTTCTATTCCTCTCTTTAGCCTGAAAATTAGATAGAGAGGCACATAAGCTAAATTTAAGGATAAATGATAACTAGACACAGTGAATTTGCAAGCTGGCACCATAATTTCTTACACTACCTGAACTACTGCAGTAGTTCACTCCTGAAATTACTCACCCCCACGTCATCCAACATGTTTATGTCTTTCTTTCTTCAGTTGAAAAGAAATTAAGTTTTCTGAGGAAAACATTCCAGGTTTTTTCTCCATATAGCAGATTTCAATGGGAGCCAGCGGGTTGAAGGTCTAAACTGTAGTTTCAATGCAGCTTCAAAGGGCTCTACACGATCCCAGCCAAGGAATAAAGGTCTTATCTAACGAAACAAATTTTTTTTTTTTAAAAAAAAAAAAAAAAAAAAAAAAAATGGATATACCTTTTAACCACAAATGCTTGTCATGCACTAGCTCTGCATCCATGACTTCATGCATTATGCAGTCACGTTGGAAAGGTCACGCAAAAAAAAAAAACGCCCTTTACAAAAAAATGTAACACAACTATGTCGAACAATTTTGCAGTTGGAGGAGAAAATAAGATGGTGTTTTTCTACTATACCTTTTTAAACCGGAGCACACACATGAAGAACTAACCACGCGTGATCTTTCCAACATGACTACATAATGCCCAAAGTCGTAGATGCGCATCGCAGCTAGTGCAAGATGAGCATTTGTGGTTAAAATGTACACAATTTTTTACTTTTTTTATGAAAATGGCCGATCGTTTTGCTAGATAAGACCCTCATTTCTCGGCTGGGATTGTGTAGAGCTGTTTTAAGCTGCGCTGAAACTGCAATTTGGACCCATTGAAGTCTGCTATATGAAGAAAAATCCTGAAGTGTTTTCCCTCAAAAAATTCCTTTTCAACTGAAGAAAGAAAGACATGAACATCTTGGATGACATGGGGGTGAGTAAATTATCAAGAAATTTAATTCAGGAGTGAACTAATCCTTAAAACAGTTTTTAAACGAATACTGTTAATTTAGCTTTAAATTGATCAAAAGCTACAACAAATGTTATAATAACCTTGGTAAGCATAAGGAAGGCTGTTCAAAAATATTAGAAAAAAACAAAATTGGACTCGATTTTTGTGGAAATCTTAATTTGTTAATGGAATTCCGCAGGCCTAGATTCTTTGACGATCTGCTGTTAACTTGCCTTCTCAAAAATATATTGCAGCACAGCAAAGCTTCTGTGGAAATCTTTACAGCTTGTTAAGTTACCTTACAAGGCTCCATCTCCAGTCGTTTGAGCTCCCCTCTGATAAATCCATCCAGAACTGACTGAAAAAGATTTACCACCAGCGGCACCTCAGACGCCTTCTTCACCCCTGCGAGAGAGGTTACCCTTGTCTGGTAACCTGACATCAGGTCCTTATAGCCAATATTGTGATTCTTTTGGGTGAAGGGAACACGTCATTACAAACACTTGATCATTACAAAAACTATGATGAGAGTAAAGTTACAGATGAGCGTGGATAAACTTACTGATATGGAGTACATGCTTTTGATGGTGTCTCTGAACTGCGTGGTGGCTTCAAAGTAGATTTTCTCAGTATCTGAGAGTGCCTTTGTGCGGGTGCTTAGATCGTTCATCTGAATTCAACACCACACCAACAGATTAAGTACTTAAAAGTACAAACTAATGACTATCAACAAACTATCAGGACTATCAGAATGCCTTTCAACAAGCCGATGAAGAACATAAACATCAACACAAACCTGATTTCCCAAGAACTCATCCAAATGGCGAAGCTCATTACTGTCAGTAATCTCTCTGTCCAGGGAAGCATTCCACTTCTCCTGGACACGAGTGGCTCGGCTGATTTTAATGGTGGGGTTGCGACGGGGTCCAGGAAAAGTGGCTGAGTTCTTGACACGTGAAGAATGGGACTGAGAGCCACTGACTAATGGCCCAAAAAGACAGAAGTAAATGAGAGAAAAAGAGGTGAGTCATTGCAACTGCAACATTTACTCACAACTGGTCTACTATATTTTCAATTTATTTATTTATGCATTTATTCATTCAAATAATTCAACCTAGCTCTTCTTTTTCTCCCAATGTCTTCGCCATAGTTATATTCCCATCCTGGGGTGTTCGCTTCTTAAAAATTTTAAATAACCCCCGCCTACAGGATATAAAATGCAAGCAACATACTTGTAAGATATTCAAGACTGATAAAAATCAACATCAAAAATCACATTAGCTGTGATATTTCAAGTAAAATCTACAACAGCAAGGTTCAGCAAGGTACCATGCTGATGGAAAAGGACTGATCACCTTTCTGGTGTACTGGGCGGTGCAATTACAACATCACTTGCCCTCCTTGTGGAAATCATGCACCCATCAGCTTCTGTAGGTGACTGGATCTGAAAGACCAAAACATGTTGAGAGACTCAATGAAACGATCAAGAAATTGCAGGAAAAAAAAGTAGTGTTTCATTTATCCAAACCCTGAACGCCTGACAATCACTCGCTCAATCAAACCTACACATAACACTGATGAGTTTTTAGAGTATACGTCACTTTGTTTCCCATAGTCCCACCATGCATTCAAGATCAGAAAACCAGCCACAAACAGCTCAGGAAAAAGCAAGACGACATTCAAGCGGATGCAAAACAACAGTTTAGCTGACAACCATTTAGCGAAGAATGTTTTCTAACTATAAAGTTCACTGATAATGCAGATTGATTGAGTTCATTTCCTCCAATTAGTGCCACCACCAACCTCCCACAATGCATCCCAAGATCCATGTTGACCTTTTTTGCTATGGGTTACAGAATTTTAGCAGCATTTTATACTGCTGTACCAAATTTGTCTTGTTAAACCTGTACAATGCCTGACAATTATTAGTAAATGAATGAAAATTACTGTTAAATTAGATAGCAAAGCTGTTAAGAGCTGCAGTATGTACCAATGTGAGATCATTCTCTGTGGTAAACAAGTAAATAAAATAAGAAACTAAAACCTCACAAAGCAGATACTGGAGCTGTTAAAGCTTGGAATTCATTTTGAGTAAGTAAGTGTTACAATAAAGTTTATATAACATTAATATAAGACAGAATGTGCTTATATAGAGTAAAACATCGACAACTTAACTATATTTTTTGCTATATTCACTCATTAGCACACCTAGCTGCAGTCTCTGTGTGCGTACGATGTACAATGAAACAAAAAAGGTCAGAAACCAGCTTCCAGTCAGAGACATCCAAGAACAGGATCGGCCTGGTTTCCACAGAAAGGTCTTTGAAACGTTCTGCACTGAGCTAATGCTGATTCTCATGGTATGTTAGCTGTTGCGTGCAAAAGCAAGAACCCAACAGCTTTAATGGTCCCTTTGTAACTGGGTCAGTCTTTTACCACAATCTGCGGTACCAAGCTGATACCGGACTGGTTGGGAGTGGTGGGGGTTATGGGAGGAAGGGGAAAACTCCAGTACTCCGTATCGCTTAAATCCGACTGATCCAACTTCAGTCCGCTGCGGGGACGTGCTAGCCGGCGCTTGTGTCTGAGACGCTTATGGTTGCGAACCATAACCTATGATACGTGAACCGGTTTAGATGAGGAAAAAAAAAACGTAACCTTTACCTGCTGATCTAGTTATCCATAAACACTGTAAAATAATCAATACAGCTGAAATTCTTTCAACATACACTACTGTTTAAAGGTTTGTGGTTGATAAGACTTTTAAAATGTTTTTGGACAAAGTTTCTTGCGTTCACCATATCTACATTTATTTAATATTATTACAATATAAAATAAATGTTTTTGACTTTAATATATTTTCTGTAATTTATTCCTGTGATAGCAAAGCTGAATGTTCAGCAGCCATTACTCCAGTCTGATCCATGATCCTTCAGAAATATGTATTTTTTTGTATGTATTCTATAAGTACTCTGTATGCATTTTCTACTCTGTATGTATGAATAGAAAGTTTAAAAGAACCGCTTTTTTAAAAAAAAAAAAAACTTTTGTAACATCATAAATGTCTTTAATGAATTCCGTTCTTTAAAAGAAAAAAAAAAATCTTACTTAACCAAAACGTTTGAATGGTAGTGTATGTTTTGTGTACATCTGTTTTGAGGGACGAGAGAAAAATGAGTAAATTTTTTCTCTCACAACATTTTTGATTTAACAGACAGACTATAACTAGCTTTAAACAGTACCTCATTTCTGGATGATGAGGCTGAGCTGTCTGACTCTGAAGAACTTACTCTGGACACATTATCCAGGGACTGGGAAATGCCACACTTCCTATCAAGAAACAGAAACAGTACAGTACAATACAGTTTAAAGTCATAGGTTTACTTACAATGCATGTTATTTTTTATTTAGGTACTGACCTGAATAATATATTTCACATAAAAGATGTTTACATATAGTCCACAAAAGAAAATAATAGTTGAATTTATAAAAATGAGCTCGTTCAAAAGTTTACATACGGTGTAAACTTTTGAACAGAATAAAGATGTGTACATTTTTCTTCTTTTGCCTAAATATCTTTTTTCCCATTTAGCACTGCCCTTCAGAAGCTACAGAAGATACTTAGAGGTTTTCCAGAAGACAAAATAAGGTAAATTTACCCTGAACTTTAAATTTAAAAAGTTTACACCCCTGGCTCCTAATGCATCGTTTTTTCCTTCTGGAGCATCAGTGAGCATTTGAACCTTCTGTAATAGTTGCATATGAGTCCCTCAGTTGACCTCAGTGTGAAAAGATGGATCTCAAAATCATACAGTCATTGTTGGAAAGGGTTCAAATACAAAAAATTGCTGAAAAACCAAAGAATTTGTGGGACCTGAAGGATTTTTCTGAACAACAGCGGACAGTTTAACTGTTCAGAACAAACAAGGGACTCGTGAACAACTATTACTAAACAAGAACAACAAAAAAAACAGCTTTTAATCATTCAGGTAACAACACAGTATTAAGAATCAAGCGCGTGTCAACTTTTGAACAGGGTAATTATAATAAATTTAATTATTAATTTATTCAGGTCAGTACTAAATAAAAAAAATTATGCATTTTGTATGATCCCTCTTATTTTGGTCAAATAATTAACATTTTGCAGATTCTGCAAGGTGTATGTAAACTTTTGAGCTCAACTGTAAATAAGTAAAAATGTACCATCAGCCAGTCATCACTGCAAGATAAAGTCTAGCAGGGAGAAAATTTGTAATAATAACCAACTGATTATACATTACTACATCAGTGACACAAAATATTGATGATATTTTCAAGTACAACAATCAAATCTACAGTTTAGTGGTTATACAAAAATAATTGATTACAGAAATCAGAATTAAGCCTTCCACAGAGTCACAAAATAAAGAAAAGCCAACAAAATGTTACTTGTAAGTCTTAACTTAAAGAAATAAAACAAAAGTCTCACCGTAAATGCGATTTTCGAGTGCTTTGAATTCGTAGTATCTCAGCACTGTTCTCCGTATGTGCTGCGTCACTACTCCTCTCTTTCCATTTCTCAGGCTTCTCCTTCAACCTGGTTGTCCTGTTGTTGCGTTGTAGATGTACAGCATTTTGAGTTTCATCTGAACCACTTTGGCTCATGTTCAGTGGAAGCGACACAGGCCGAGGGAGGCCCCCAGGAGATGGCTGTCTTTCCTTTTTCCCAATCCTGCCTTTATCATCTTGTACGGGCTTGTCCTCACTGATGCTGAGTTGCTTTGTGATTCTAGCAGGCTGTATTGGGACCTTTGGTTTGGTCTCCGTGTTTAACTGTGGCCTCAGTTCCTCATTCTTCTTTCGATCTGGTGTGCGGGATTCATCAGGCAGTTGAGGCAATTGCTTTGGCTGACTTGGTCTCTTTGCTTCAGTCTTGTTTACTTGGCCCAGCTCTGTCTGAGATCTGAAAGTAAGACCAAAATGACTAATACTGTTTTACTAACAAGTAAAAAAACACTTAAAGCAAACTTGGACTTACGTCTGCCCTTTGAGTTTTTCTCGACGCTTGAGATATTCCTCTCTCTCCTTGGACCTTCGCCATGCAGTCTGGATCACAATAGCTGCTCTGGATCGGTAGGTCTCACGCAAATAACGCCACGATCGCTAAGTGATGAGAGAGTTCATTATTATTTATTGCAGTGTTTCCCAACCAGGTCCATAAACCGTTTCAGCCTCATGATGAGTCTTAAATCTTGTTATTTTTTTGCTCAAAGTGATATTTCACCCAAAAATGAACACAAATTAAGATATTTTTGATGAAATCCAAGAGCTGTCTGACCCTGCATAGACAGCAACACAACTGACACATTCAAAACCCAGAGAAGTAGTAAGGACACCGTTAAAATAGTCCATGCAACATCAGTGGTTCAACCTTAATTTTGTGAAACGAGAACGGCTGGAACGGAAGTTCTATATTCGTAGTATTCTCGTAGCTTCATAAAATTAATGTTGAACCACTGATGTCACATGGACTATTTTAATAGTATTCCTTACTACCTTTCTGGGCCTTGAACGTAGTAGTTGCATTGCTGTCTATGCAGGGTCAGAAAGCTCTTGGATTTCATGAGAAATATCTTAATTGGTTTCCGAAGATGAACGAAGGTCTTGGGTTTGGAATGACATGAGGGTGAGTAATTAATGACCACTAATTAACAAATTTTCATTTTTGGGTGAACTATCCATTTAAAGCAAAAAGAAAGACTAAATTAAAAAAAAAAAAAAAATACACAACTGTTCAAAAGTTTGTGATGGTAAGAGTTTATGATTTTGAAATAAGTCTCTTATGTTCACCAAGGACACATTTATCAAACATGCAGTAAAATTTTCAGCAGTCATTTATCTAGTCTTTATTGTCATCATTCTAATATGCTGATTACTATCAATGTTAAAAACAGTTGTGCTGTTTCATTGTTTTGTGCAAAAACAAAGTTCAACTGGCAAGTGGAAGCCTTTTGTGACATATTTAATTAATTTAATGTGTCCTTGCAAAATAAATTATTGGTTAATTTAAATAAATAAATATATATATATACATATATATACATATACATATACATATACATATACATATACATATATATAAAATTTATTTATTTTATATCTTACTGACCCCAAACGTTGAAGCTTATATTATGTATTATGTTTATTTAAAGGTTAGAATATTACTTGACTATTACCAAATGAATAGTACCTGTAAGGTTATAATTCCTTCCCTTTTACGCAGATATTGCTTCCTCATCAAACAGGCACGAAACCATCGTTGCAGGATGATGATACGCCTCATCACTTCTTTATGAAGGGCTTCTTGAAGTATTTGTCTTTCTGACTCTTTCAAGAACACCTGTGCACATAGATTGACGGTTAAATGAAAAGCTGAAAACTGATCTGAATGACAAAATCCAGATTGTGAGTATTTCCTTAATGAAGAGTGAAAGTGAAATAAACCTTGGTTCGGCCAATCTGAAAACTAGAGCTGGGTAATCCCATTTTGGTCAGGAGGTTAGTGATATCCTGTTGAGGTGTTGATCTTTCCTTTGGCAGCAGCACTCTGAACTGATCTGTAAACTCCTGTGGTGACATTGTAAAATAAAACACATCAGTATAAAGGAAATTGTGAAATGCATTTGCATTCATGGTTACAAAAAGTATTATTTCAAAGTAATGTTAAAGGAATAGTTCACTCAAAAAATGTTAATTTGCTGAAAATGTACTCATTCAAGATGTAGAGTTTGTTTCTTCATTGAAAAATATTTTACATCACTTGCTTACCAATGGATCCTCTGCAGTGAATGGGTGCCGTCAGAATGACAAGCAAAATGTGTGTCCATAATACATAATAGGGCTGTCAAATGATTAATTGCGATTAATCGCATACTAAATAAAAGTTTGAGCTTGCCTAATATGTGTGTGTACTGTGTGTAATTATTATGTATATATAAACACACACAAATTAATATATATATGTATATATAGGCAAACTCAAACTTTTATTTTGTATGCGATTAAACGCGATTAATCGTTTAACAGTCCTAATACATAATAACGGTTACTTCCCTGAAAAAGTCCTCTTATATCAAAATTTTATATCACATTTTTATTTAGAACTGCTGTTTTTACTTGTAAACAGAGCTTGATCTGTGTATATTTCTCACCTGATTCAGACAAAACAACTTTTTCACTGGAGAAAGCAATATTATGGATAGAGGACTCACAATTTAGCCTGAAGCAACTATTTCAAGTTAAAAACGTCTTAATGAAGGATGTTTATTACAAACACACAGCTTTTAGCTGTTGCATCAATTAGTGTTTTAATCAGCTGTTTGGACTCTCATTCTGACGGCACCCATTTACTGCAAAAGATCCATTGGCGAGCAAATGATGTAATGCTAAATTACTCAAAATCTGTTCCAATAGCAAAACAAACTCATCCACATCTTGCATGGTCTGAAGGTGAGTACATTTTTCAGCAAATTTATATTCCTGCGTGAACTGTTCCTTTAATGATCAATTAAACAAATTAAAAAAAAGTAATTAACCAAAAATTGCATACATCAACATTTGCAAAGAGGACATTTTCTTCATATGAAAATGAAACCAAGAACATTATAGCAGATGAGTAAAGTAAAAAAATCAATATACGCCTATTACTGGCATACAGTCCACCGCAAACCATTTTGTAACCGTTTGTTAACCTGTCGCTTTTTAATGTTTTTAATCCTCTCTTTTTTACTGACATTAAATGCTATAGTAGCAAATTTCTGCAAGGGTCAAGGGGCATAAACAAATTGGTTACTTAGCCAATTTTTTAAAAATTACTTAAGTTGACAGGCCTAATTAATAAGTATTAATTAAAAACAGTCCGCTACATTACCTTGAAGGTGAATTTGGCTCCATATCCAGACCTCCTTATGCGAACCGTCTGTAGCATGCCTGTGTACCTCAGCTGCTGAAGCACTAGAGCATCATCAAAGTGCATTTCCCTCTGTAAACACATTCACCAACATACATAAAGAGCAATGATCCTTAACCCAATACACAAAAATGGGATGAATCGCTAAAATTACAGCAGGTCTTCACCATACCTTTTCACCATTTGATCTGATACAGCGCACAAAGAACGGTTCTGCTTTCCTCAGGGTTTCCAACAGCTTGCTTAAAGATGCCTGGACAGTATAAGACATGAAAGCATGTGACTCATTGATTCGTCCATCAGCATCCATTAAACCCCTGCAAATCATATCAAAACCTCCCCACAGCTTTGGGGGTCTGAACCTTTTATCTCATTTACAACTACCACAAAGGAGGCTTTCACACAGAGATGGAACAAACCGATCTATGACGAAGGAGTGTATGCTTTCCACACTAAGATAATAATGATATTAAACCTGGAACTGAGCGCTGATGCTTGGAGGTTTTTTCTTGGTGTGCAGATGAAGCAGGGACCTGTTCGCCCGGTTGTGCTGCGTCAGGCCCATAATGAACTTCAGAGAGTGTGAATCTATGAGATTCTGTACAGAAAACAACAGAATAACATTTAGTGCAATCTCTTATATAAAATCATGCACATATATTGCACAGTAAAAAAAAAAAAATTGTTTTACATTTTCTACAAATACAACTTTGGATATACCTGAACTGAATTTATTTCTCATAATTCTAGGGCCCTATGAAATCAGTTTTATTTTTTCCCAAATTCCATTTTTTTTTTTTTCCAAATTATTTTTTTCCCCATTTTAATTCTTCTGGATACTGTTTTTTTTCCATTTTATTTTTTTAAGACTCTGTTTTAATGGTTAAACTAAAAAATGTTAATCAGAAATTTATTAAAAGGCCCTATGAAATGTTTTTTTTTTCCCTCAAATTCAGTTAAATTTTTTTTTTTTTACCAAATTCTTTGTTTTCTATTAATTTTCTAGATTCCATTTTAATGGTTTTATTAAATAACCAAAAGCATGTCTAATTAATTGACTTCATTAAGAATTTATTACTATTTTATTTACTTATTTACTTTCTAAATAAAACAAGTTATTTTTAAACAAATAAATTCTGGTAAATATTTATATAAAATATACAGTACCAGTCAAAAGTTTTAAATGTTTTTTTTTTTTTTTAAAGAACTCTCTTCTGCTCACCAAGTCTTCATTTATTTGATCCAAAGTACAGCAAAAACAATATTATTCCATTTAAAACAACTGTTTTCTATTTGAATATATTTTAAAATGTAATTTATTCCTGTGATTTCAAAGCTGAATTTTTAGAATCATAACTCCAGTCTTCAGTGCCACATGATCCTTCAGAAATCATTCTAATATTCTGATTTGCTGCTCAAAAACATTTATTATTATTATCATCATCATATTGAAAAGAGCAGAGTAGATTTTTTTCAGGTTTATTTGATGAATAGAGGGTTCAGAAGAACAGCACACCTGTATACACCTGTTTTCTATTTTAATATATTTGTGCATATTTTATCCTATGATGGCAAAGCTGCATTTTAAACAGCCATTTGTGTGTTTGTGAGTGTGTGTTTCTGAAGTACCTGATATTAGCTTTGTAGACAAATATAAATTGTGACTATGTGTGACTTTGAATAGTAAAATTTCTTTTTCATTTTTCTTTTTTTGTTATTCAATGAGCTGGACAGCCAACAAGTATCAAGCGCACATGGTCACTCCTTCAATACAGTTAAAAATAGCATCCCAAGTTTTGATAAACGCATTTACCTTAGGAATTAGCTGCTTGTGTCTGTTTGGCCTGCTCCTCCTAGAAAGTAGTAAGATACAGTTAATATTTTGATAGAAAATATTAAGATTTTGAAGAGAAAAAACAAAAAAACAGAATATTCCATTTGATTGTTTTCAAATTAAATGACACTTAAGCACAAGCTGAAACAGAAAGCAGTGGTGCCGCCACAGACAGATGGTCACAGAACACGTGGCCCACTCACTGAGTAAAGAGACGAGACTTCCTCACAGAAATTGTGGATAGACGCAACTTTTGAGGAACTTCACCACCAAACTGCTTAAGGGATTGGAGGACTTTGGCATGCAATTCCCTGATTGAACCCAACCCCAAATCAGAAAAGATTAGAAAGGAGATAAATACAACAAACATGATAAAATAAAGACCGAAATTAGTCAGTCCAAACACCCATTTTACAGTACATGCATTCAGTAGAAAGGAAATTAGACTCTTAATTCACAGAAGGAAATCATCAGATGTAGAAGAACCGATGTCTGGTATAAAGATTCTTGATGGTGAACTTACTTCTTATTTTCAAAAGATGCAAAAATGTCCTCAAATGCTTCGAGTGGACCCTCTTCAGAGCGATCGAAAGAAAACTCAATCAAAGACTTCTGGCTGTAGGAATCAAAATGCATTCATAAGCAGTTAAACGGCCATTTCTATATAAAAACAAACACTGTCGCCATACATTCACTGCTCCATCAAGAAGCCACACATCTATAGAAACTGATCCACTCCATTTACCTCTTTAGCCTCTCTACCAGAGTGCTGGGTCTCCTCATTTCCCCAAGAGAGCGTCTGGAGTATCGCCTGATCTGATCTGATATGGAAGCAAACATGTCAAAATCAATGGTAATCCACTTCCCCAAACTGTAAGTTAAAAGGTGTTAGCAGATCGCATAGATGTTACCTGGATGTTTTTGCGCCCAGCTTCTTCCGGCCTCGTTAAACACAGCCAGCGTGCGTATCGTGGCCCTAAGGATGCCCCACCTGAACACAGCCACTGGATTAGCCCCGATCAGCTGACGGAGGTAACTGCACTCACTACTACGAAGCAAGGCAACAATATCCGGCCTCATGTGGTCTGTGTTCTTCTCTCTGAAGTCCTACAGGGCAGGAACATCCCAAACGGTGTTCAATATTGTTTTCCCACCATAGACATTTTGTTTCACAACTACACTCCAAATATTTGCGCAAAGGGAAAAAAAATGTTTCAGGGACAATTCCTTTACCTTTATCTGGTATTTGACCTTGCCGGCAAAATGCTGGATAACAAAAGCTGGTTCCCGCACTGGGGTCTGCACAAAGAACGGGTTGTCCTGGTGCTGCTGCTTAAACTTCTCTAGTAGAGTGCTATCTGTGGCTTGTGGAAAACTAGAGAGGGAATAACACAGAATATTATTAACTACTAGAAACCCCATAACAAGAGATCGGCTTAAAGGATTACTTCAAATTTCCTGATAATTTTGCAGACTCTGATGTCATCCAAGATGTTTCTTCAGTTGAAAAGAAAGGATTTTGAAGAAAACATTTCAGGATTTTTCTCCATATAGTGGACTTCAATGGATTTTAGCAGGCTGAATTCCAAATTGCAGTTTCAATGCAGCTTCAAAGGGATCTACATGATCCCAGCTGAGGAATAAGAGCCTTAACTAACACAACGAGTCATTTTCTAAAAAACAATTACAATTTATAAACTTTTTAACCACAAATGCTTGTCTCGCACTAGCTTTGCATTGTTCGTTTTTCGGTACTCTGGTTCAAAAAGGTAGGTTAGGGCAAAAAAAAACTCAGTGGGAAGTCTTGATCACAGAGCTAGTGCAAGACAAGCATTTGTGGTTAAAAAGTATAGAAATTTTTCTTTTTTTAGAAAATGACCTATCGTGTTGCAACACAAGACCCTTATTCTTTGGCTGGGATTGTGTAGAGCCCTTTGAAGCTGCATTGAAACTGCAATTTGGACTTTCAGCCTGCCAATCTCCATTGAAGTCCACTATATGGAGAAAAATCCTGGAACGTTTTCCTCAAAAACCTTCATTTCTTTTCGATTGAAGAAAGACAGATACAAACATCTTGGATGACATAGGGGTGAGTAAATTATCAGGACATTTTAATACTGGAGTGAACTAATCCTTTAACAATTCACATTCTGTACTATTCATCATAAATACGTGAGGTGGATCAACAGATTATATACCTTTTCCAAAGCGCACACATGCTTTTAACAGTATTTAATATATATCTGAATGCTTTCTGCATGTGTTTTAAAAAACTAAATCTTAAAAAGGATAGTTTATTTCATTAAGAGGAACTAATATTCTCTTAGTCATTGTTGCAAAGTTGGTTTGAAATGTTTAAATAAAGAACTAAAACATTGTAAAACCTAAGCAACTGCAAAATATAACAATGCATACAGTAGTAATAAAAAGCCATACTTCCAAGAAGTTCACTTCCAGAACAAAAATGTACAGTTAATTTACTCACCCCCTTGTCATCTAAGATTTTCAGACTGTCTTTCTTCAGTTGCAAAGAAATTGTGTTTTTTGAGGAAAATGTTTCAGCAGTGTTCTCCATATAGTGGACTTCTATGGTGGCCGTGAGTTTGAAATTCCAAAATGTAGTTTAAATGCAGCTTCAAAGGGCTCTAAAAAAATCCCAGCCAAGGAGGAAGGGTCTTATCTAGTGAAACAATTGGTTAAGACAGTTAGGGTATGTTGAAAAACTCCCATCTCATTTTCTCCTCCAACTTTAAAATCATCCTACATCACTGTTTTACCTTAGAGCGTTTGATCATCTTTTCATGTTCACTTTGTAAACACTGGGTCGGTACTTCTGCAGCGATGTAGGGTGATTTTGAAGTTAGAGGAGAAAATAAGATGGGAGTTTTTCGACATACCCTAACTGTCTTGAACCAGAATACACAAGAGTTCACACAGAGCTAGACAAGATTAGCATTTGAGGTTAAAATAAATTTGAATTTTTTTTAGAAAATAACCAATCGACCCTTCTTCCTTGGCTGGGATCATTTAGAGCCATTTGAAGCTTGAAGCATTTTGGAAGTTCAAACTCACGGGCACCATTGAAGTCCACTATATGGACAACATTCCTGACATGTTTTCCTTAAAAAAACAATTTCTTTATGACTGAAGAAAGAAAGACATGAACATCTGACAAGGGGGTGAGTAAATTATCTGTAATTTTTTGTTCTGGAAGTGAACTTCTCCTTTAATGAGACTGAACTCACTTGCTCTCCTCATCCAGCAGATAAAACAGCCCAGTAGGTTTTTTGCTGAAGAGACTGATGCAGCCAATGTTATCAGGGTAGTCAATATTGTGCCATGGGATTCCTTCTGCCATGTACTCTTCCTAAAACACAATGCAAGAATGAGGTTTCTCCTGTGGAAATTCCTGTCCACTACAATTAGAGGAAACGTCAATCAAACGACAACTTAGATATCAGAACTCACTTGTTCAAGAGTAAATATGTGCTGATTGCAGTAATACTGTAGTTGTTCATTGGCATAATTAATGCAGAACTGTTCGAAGCTGTTCGTCTTGAAATCTTCAAATCCAAAAATGTCCAGGACGCCAATAGATAAGCACTATGAGGAAGAGGATATTTAAAAAAATACAATGTCAAAGCAGATGCTTTCAGTTTGCCACCTCAACTGAATGAATTAAGTCAAGTCCTTCCATATAAACTGGATACGTTATAAACAAATATATTAAAAGGATTCATACCGGGACAGACTCTTCCAAGTCTCTCTTGTTGAGTAGAGCATGGTTGATTCGCAAGACAATCCAATCGAAAAGGGCACTGTACAAAGACTTGGCCATAGAGTCTCGAGCAGTGATGGCCTGAAGATAAGAGTTTCAGTATGAGGTCAGCAGATTTTTAGAATAGAAATGGAGAGGATAGAGCAGCCTCTTCAAACAGCTGACTTCACAGATAAAGTATGACAGATTTAACACATGACTAGTCAATGAATGGGTGGTACTGAGTAGGCAAATGTCAATGTGTACCACCTAACACATAATAGATTAAGTTACCTCATTGAGGCTATAAGGTAGGATCAGCCTGTCATTAGCAGTCATTGCTTTCCTTGTAGTCAATGCTTCCACAAGCAGCTCCACTTTAACCTGTAATTGAACAGGAATGACATAAAAAGCAGCATTCAAACAGAGAATGTCAGAAATCTGTCACCTGATCTAACAGACTTCCGATTGCAAAATCTGAAAGCCTGAAAGAATCTGAAAGAATTATGATCAATTATTTAAATCTAAATTATCAAAGGGTTTTTTTGATTGTACAATATGCATTGAATATGACATGTCAACACATATTTGGGTTTCGGTTAGTAATGATGATGGTATTTCTTTGTCATGTAGTTGTGGTGACCCATAAAATTAGCTGTAAAATTAGTATTGCACAGTCTTTCCACAGAACCGGGGGGGAGGTTTACCATAGACTTTTACTATTTGAAGTATTTCTGTGTGATATATCACAATTAATAAAAAAACTGTGAACCCATAGGAGAGACAGAAGTTCAGCCTCTTGTGGCCAGTGGTACCTTGAGAAGGTCAGAGATAGCAGAAAGGACATGATCTGGCCCAACTTCAAGCCCCTCGCCAGCATCTTTTGGCTTATACGTCACATTTCCCAGATACAGAATGGCAGAGAGTACAGAGAATATCCTGGAAAAGACCATCAATCATTTAACAAGATGCCTCAAAGACACATGGGAACAGATCTTTAATAGATCTTTAATAACTTAATACATTCCTATTTTGTCTGAATAATTATGTTTCTAACACTTATTAGCTGCCAGAATTATATACAAAGAACATCTGAATACGAAAACATTGCTGTTGCTTGGAAAACAGCTCATATGATTTCAATGTGTCAGGTCTGACGTTGCAGTTTTGAATTATGTCGTCATGGCAAAAAGAGCACATTGTATATTGAAAGAGTTGATATATTTTCCCCTTTATGACAAGCACAGACTTGTACCAGAGGAGAATTCTTCATTTGTTAGTCACGGAAGCAGCTGGTAAATTCTCCGCAATGTGACTTTCCCTCTAGGACAAACGTAATTAGACATCATAAATCTTATTCACACTGACGTATTCTGTATACATAGATATCCACTGTTTACTGGTAATTGTTAAAGCACAATTCAGTGTAAACATAATGGTTTTAAAAGGGCTAAATAAATATTACAGATTAGGGTATAAACCACAAATGAGGTTTGTTCCTCATTATAAACATTATAATTTATTTAACCTCTGAGATGACTGCACTTAATTTGGGGATAATAATTAATAAGATTATTTCAATTACATTAATTTCAGATTGAATATATTAAAAAAATTGCACGATTATGACAAAAATCATACTTGTCGATTATTTTCTTGAAATTTTAATTGCAATTTTTAATTACGATTATCACAGTTTACATTGAATGATGTTTTGAATAGCTTTATACCAGGCATGCCACATTTTTATATATAGTTTCTTCTTTAAATATAATAAAGTAAACATTTAAAAATGAAAACAATGAGAAAACCTTAAGACAACCTGTAGGAAAAATACACACACTCTCTCTCACTCACACACATCTTAAGAAAGCAGAATAATGTAAGTGGATTTTTTTTTTGGTTGTAATTGTGCCTTTGAACGAATACATAATTGTGGCATCTGTAATTGTAATCACGATTAGAAATTCGATTAATTGTGCCAGTCCTACACCAAAGTCAATATAATTATAAAAAAACAATAATTTAAAAATGATCTAAATTTCACTTACTGCTTTTTGGTTGGAGGCAGAAAACCGACCATCTCCATGGCCTGATGAAGTCTCCTGAATTCATGTTTCATTTCTGCTTGATCCTCCGAAATTGGGATTTCCTGTGATGGTCAGAGGAGTAAAGAATTAAGGGATTATAATTGTTGACATACAGTTAAGTATAAATGAGTCACTATATAAATAAAATGGGTAGGACAGCCCAGGAAATGTATTCTTGGAAGAATTTAATCTTAAGCAGAAGTCTCCATTTGCTCTTGTTTCATCTTACTATTGCCCAAAAGACAATCGAGAGCATTATGAACACTAATTGAAACTAAAATGGCTTTATTAGGGAACACTAATTCTCTGTGAAGACTGTTCTGAGAGTTACTTCTTTGAGGTAGTGGTAGTCTTCAGGAAGCAGGAGCTTGAATTCATCTTTCTCTTCTTCTGAGGCCCCAATCAAAAGGTAGTAAAAAACATGGTAATTCCTGAAGGTCAGATAACAAACAGACATGGAATATATGTTGTGATAAATCTCCAATGCATTTAATTAAAATGTAACATGGATGTAGGTAACGTTTTTGCCTTTACCTTTCAGTTTTCCCTCTGGACACTAGGCGGCATTTCTCTAGTAAGTATTTCTCAACAACAGCACTGAAACATTGAACAAAACATTATTAGGAATTTTAGATCAATTCAAATCAATGGCATGTCATTTTTGGTCTTCCTAAAAAAAAAAGTGGGGGAATGGGGTCAAAAAATGCATGTTGTATGGTGGATATGAACATGAATTAGCAGTATTACATAATATTTGTGACCCTGGAACACAAAACCAGTCATAAGTAGCACTGGTATATTTGTAACAATAGCCAACAATGAATTTTATGGGTCAAAATGATCGATTTTTCTTTTATCCCAAAAATCAATAGGATATTAAGTAAAGATCATGTTCCATAAAGATATTTTGTAAATCTCCTACCATAAATATATCAAAACTTAATATTTTCATTAGTAATATGCATTTTTTTGCACCCTCAGATTCCAGATTTTCAAATAGTTGTATCTCAAACAAGTACTATCCTATCCTAACAAAACATACATCAATGGAAAGCTTACTTGATATGCAAAATCATATCAATTTTTAAAAAATTGACCATCATGACTGGTTTTGTGGTTCCGCGCCACATCTATAAATAAACATTATTAAAATACATTAGCATCAATTTCAGAAAATCTCATGTGACCAATGAGAAGCCGTGGGAGTTCTGGTATGATGTAGAGTGGGTAGAGGTGACATAGATGACTCACCCTCTCACGACGCCGCTTTCCAAATAATTCACTTGAATGAACTTCCCGAAGCGGCTCGAGTTGTTGTTGTATGCCGTTTTAGCATTTCCAAAGGCCTGAGGAAGCCGAAAAGGAATGCATCAGATAGGCAAATTCTTTTGAGCTCACAGAAAAATATTTCAGACTAAAAACACTGATATGATTTTCATGAATGTTGATGGACAACTCTTGTGTTGAGGCCAAGCCGGTGGCCTAACTTAATCAGTTTAACTAGCCTTTCAAACTTGTCGATCACAGAAACTAGATCTGAAACCACAGCCAACAGCCTCCCTTTTTACATCAGAATATTATTACTATTATAAGTTGTCAAACCACAGCATGTAGGTTGTCAAAAAAAAAGCATTACGTGGGCAGCACAGAACTACTTTATATCACCCACAGGCTTCACAAACAAATGAACACATCTATCTTACATGGCTTTTTTTGGTCAGTTTGATTTGTTTGTTGATGTTGCTGTTTGTTGATGGGACATTTTACCCATGCTTAAATATGTCCTCCTCTTCCAGTTAAAAGTAATAGGTCACCCAAAAAAAGCTAAATCTGTCATGATTTATTAAACAATGTCATTTAAAACTCATATGACACTCAGCAATGTTTTAAATGCTCTGAACCACTCATTTTAATACAATGAAAACAAATGGTAGGGGTTATCATGCTCCAAAATGGGCAAAAAACCCATAAAAGTACTCAAGATTACTTGTTTGCTACATTCAAGTCTTACAAAGTCAAATGACAGCTGTGTAAACAACAAACCCAAATTTAAGTCATTATTGAGTGAGCATATTGATCTCTCTCTCTTTGCCAGAACAATAGCAGATAAGGGGAGTTTTTGAAATTACTGTATATCGGATATTTTGTGAGGAACATACACACTGCAGTTTGCAAACTAAACTTTCTGTAGACGGACTTTGACATGTGTAACATGTAACAACAGGCTTGCTATTGATTTTCAATATGTGCATACTTTCATCTCTACCATTACCATCAATTAGGACTTTATCCAGTTGTAAACTTGTTTTTAAACATGCAGTTTCCGTGTCCCACTTCCAGATTCAAAGGAAGGTAAATACTGAGGAAATTCATGAATAGAAAGAAAACTGAGTGAGATGCTGCATCTGTCAGTTGTTAAGTTATCATCAGCTTGCCTGACAAAGCCTGTCATGACATGTCGGCATATGCCGACTCGTTCTGGTATTCTGATAAAGCCAACGCCCAGGGCTTCCACATATGAAACTCAGAAATTGAGAGTTAGATGCTCAGCAAGCAGACTGAGATCAGACCTAACACCGCTATAAGTCTTTAACGGCTGCTAAGTGTTTTCTTATTCCTTTCACACTGGAGAAGTAAAAGGGCAAAGGTCACAAGCGCACTCTTCAGATGCCATAACAGAGGACTGCCTCCTCGCCTATCAAATAAAAGTGAAAACTGAATTGCATAAACTCTCAATATCAAAGTTCAGTCAAAATGAGAGTAAAAATTCAGTGCAAGTGCAACAAATTTTATTCTCAAGGCATAACATGACCCAGTTTTTTTGTGACCCACTTTTGTTTCTCAAAAACATCTGTTCAGTACGTTTTCAACAGTAACTGAATATTTGACATTCTCTAAAATGCATAATTCACACAAAAGAGCTGCAAAGTTGCATCTTCGGAACACAAATTATATTTTTGATGAAATCCGAGAGCTTTCTGACCCTGCATAAACAGCAACGCAACTAACATGTTCAAGGCCCAGAAAGGTAGTAAGGACATTGGTAATGATCACTATACTCTCTTGAAGTTGTTATTTTTGTTTTCTTTGCGCACAAAAAAATTCTCATAGCTTCAGAAAGCTCTCGGATTTCATCAAAAAAATCTTAATTTGCGTTCTGAAGACAAACGAAGATCTTTCAGGTTTGGAACAAGGGTGAATGACAGAATTTTCATTTTTGGGTGAACTATCCCTTTAAAAATGATGCTTGTCTTATAACGCCCATCATTTTCATAATGTAACCAACAACAACAAATAACCCCTTACCTTTCTGGATCTTTTCCGAAAATATCTCACTTCTTATTTTGTTAGAAATAAGTGGTCAGTAAAAGACTATTAACAATACTAATTTAATAATTTCAGAGTTTTCAAATCTGTATAAAGACCTAAATGGGACAATGCTAACTGGGTGTCTAATGAAGAACTCTCTAGATGAGGAAATCTGTACAATTCCTGCTTCAATTATCTGCTCAAGGGCTAAGCTGTCTGAACCAACACATAAAACACAATTATCACAATGGTGGAGTCTCTGGCTCTGATGCATAATAGATAAACAGCACTGTGTGTAAATAACACTACCAGACAAACAATGTGCATATTGTTGTGAGGTTTACAAGTGAAAGCAATACACAAAGGTCTCTTCTCTATGAAACACAGAACCCAGTAATACGAAGAAACGCTTATTTAAATGTACCAGAAAGATTCTAAATATTAGATATCTAATATTTTTATATTTGTTAATATTTTGTGTAAAGAGTGATACAATTTTTCAGGATTCTTAAATGAATACAAAGTTTGAAAGAACAGCATTTATTTAAAATACTTTTTTTTTCCTGTATCACTGTCAAATGTCAATTTTTTTACAAAAAATATTGCTGAAATTTGTTCACTCATGTTTTCTAATTTGCTGAAAACCTAAACTGTCTAAATTATCAAGCCAATTTTCTGATCAGTATGATATCATGTTGCTCAGGCACTGACGGACAGTCCTGTATTAGCATATTCTTCCCTCAGCCAGTTGTACGCTGTAAACCATTTTCTCTGTGCTTGAGCAGCTGCAGTGACAGCAATGTCTCGTAAGCAATGCAGGTGTTTTGTTGTTGGATGTAAAAGTAAAAACAGTGTGTTAATTTTCTCCGACACCAGAGCCACTGAGGATGCAGTGGATTAGTTTTGTTTTTGATGATAACATGCCACCGAATACAAAAAAAAAAAAAAATGGAAGAGAGGGGCGGGGTGAGCAGTAGCTCATTATCATTTAAAAAGACATGCACCAAAACAGGTCGCTGTGAACAGAGCTGTTTTTACAAGGTAAAAAGGGTGTTGTTTTACATAACCATTGAGGAATTTCAACCAAAGTATTTTGCAGACATTTCATAAAGACCCTAAAGAATCATACCAACTTGTGGAAAACAGGCATTCAATGTCCCCTTTAAATACAAGGTAACAATTTACAGTAAGGTGCCATTAGTTAACATCAGTTAACACATTAACAAAAGATCTAACAATGAGCAAGACGCTTGTTACTGAACTTATTCATCTTTATCACATTAGTTATTAAAATAAATACAACTTGTTTACTGTTAGTTCATGTTTGTGCATGTCTTTTAAAAGGGTCATATGATGCGATATGTTTTCTTTTGTCTTTGGAGTGTTACAAGCTTTTTGTGCATATATAAGGTCTGTAAAGTTGCAAAGATTGAAGTCTCAAACCCAAAGAGATATTCTTTTTAAAAGTTAAAACTCACTGAGACTTACGGTTTCCTGAACCTGGGAGAACAGCCTACATTGCCGGCTGTGCACAATACAAAGTGGGGCAATTCCAACTATGCAAGAACAGTTTGGCACTTCTGACTCACAGCCTGTAAGTACGTTTTCATATTTAAAGAATTTGCTACTGGCTATTCAAACGCAAGTTTTGAGCAGTGCTTGTTGGTTGTCGTTTCTACGATCACAAATGCATTCATGGTGTTACGTTTACACTGCGCGACATGACACAACGCATCAAAAGACAGTATGAGTCATTATAATCAGTAATTATGTCCTCACTGGATGCAACAATTGCCTCATTTTTAATGAGTTTCATTGTTTTTGTCTCGTTGCGCTGGGATACAGCATCATAACATGGTAAAGGGCATAACATTTCCAGCACACGCTTGAGGTATTTGGCCAATCACAACACACTGGAAGAGAGGAGCAACAATAATGTACAATATGTAGAAAATGTGTTTTTTGAACTTCAAACTGCGTGAACACATTGCATTACACCAAATACACAAAATAATGTTCTTTTTAACAACATCATATGACTGCTTCGAATTACATTAAGACAAACAACTTTTGATTTTAGTAATGCATTAGTAAATGCTGAAATTAAATTAAGATTACTGGATGCTTTAGAAGTATTTTTCATTGTTGGTTCGTGTTAACTAATGTAGTTATTTAATGTTAACAAATGGAACCATATTGTAAAGTGTTACCAAGTACTTAATCTGGGAACAAGAAGACTTCAATGACTAATTTCAGGAGCATGTTTTATTTATTATTTAATATGGCACATGAGATCCAATAATCTTCTAATCTTTTTATTTAAATACACATCAAATATTAATGGTCACACAACCTCGGGCATATGACAATTAACTTTTACCAATCCCACTCTGTTAGCTTGTTCTGCTTCTTCTACCCATTATGCACAACTACTCAAAACATAACTTAATTTTTTGTTACCATCCATTTGTTATAATCTATTTTAAACCAGCAACGTCTAACGCAAGCTGCATGTTCCTCTTTGCCAGTTACTTTCTTTGTAAGCAATACTGCAGAACTGAGAGGGGCTGGGACGAACTGATAAAAGAAAGCTTTTACGAAAAACAAAGAACTTGCTTGACCAGTTTCGGATCAGATTAAGAATCCCAGTAGGTTACTGCATGACAAACAGTGACTGACAGCTACATTTAAGGGGGCGGGACTTCAGGAAACAGTAGGAAAACTCAATGAATTACGAGTTATTTCCTCAAGAGAACTTCATAAGCAGCTCTTTATACTAAATACTGAAAAGGAAATTTAGGAAGCGGACTGTTTAGAGATGTATACCATACTTGTAATGAATGCACCGTATAAACAATAGAAAAACTCCTAAGAGTGTTGTGAACTAGTCATTCATTTCATTGTTTTGAGTATTAACAATGGCAGTACCTAAAAATATCAGAGTGTGTTGAAACTTTTAAACTGTGATTCAGTGACTTTCATGATCTATAGCGTCTATTTATAGCGCACAACGAGTCAGAGGTCTCCACTTTTCCCTGGGAGAAGCAGGGGAAGCGGTGTGAAAGTGCCCTGGCCATGTGACAAGGCCGAATAGTTTCTAGATCCTTGTTTGACCAGGCTTATTGGAGAAAAGGGGAAACCATTCTCACACAATCTGTTGCACTACTTAAGGACAGCATCACATTTTTCATAGTTATCTTACACTGATAATAGTCCTCAACATGAAGAGCTAAAAGCGTGCAAAATACTATGATAGGGCAAGCCACTTCCTGCACAGAGGTCATCATTTCCGCTCCAAAAGGGACTCTTTATCAGTATATCAAGAAATAGAAATGAGTCAAGTGACCTTATAATAAATGATCCTACAGTTACAGACAAGATACTGAGTGTAACCTAAAAAACTGCAACTTCATCTAGACCCATGTTTGTTTCAGTATTTCTTCAACTTTAGTTTTCATTTTGTTTCATGAAGATCACATTAGAACTGATTTGGATCAGTGTTATTACCTCTGAAATACTCCTAAACTTGTTTTTGGTAATTGAAATATAGCTGCAATGGAACTGAATATAAACGTCAGATGAAAACATTAAAGTTAAATTGCCTTGGCAGCTCACTGAAATGAATAAATTCAAGCCAAAGTGATAAAACTACTAAAACTAAAGCTGACAAAAAATAGCTATCCACCTTTTTCCTGTGTAACTGATGAGTGGCACCATGATGGATTCTAACTGCCATTTGGGTGCTTTTGTCTCCATAAAAATCCATGTTGAAACAAGGTAAAAAAGATTGACTGAATTAAAACTTTTTCAATATAACCAAATATAAAAAAGTGTCCAGGGTTCACATTATATTATCGGCCTGAAAAAAAAAAATGTTAATTTGACTAGAAACAGCAGAGACCAAAAATGTAAAGCACCGGTCTAGTTAAGTGAGACTCCACGTTCAGAAAAAGGTGGAAATTAAAAAAAAAAAAAAAAAAAAAAAAAAAAAAAAAAAAAGTCATAAAAATTACAAAAGCACAATATAAAAACATGAAAATATCAAAAGTGAAATATTACTAATGTTATAGTTTTTGAACAGTAAGATTTTTAATGTTTTTTAAAGAAGTCTCTTCTGCTCGCCAAGCCTGCATTTACTGGACCCAAAGTACAGCAAAAACAGTAAAATACTGAAATATTTTTACTATTTAAAATAACTGTTTTCTATTTTAATATATTTTAAAATGTAATTTATTCCAGTGATCAAATCTAAGCTTTCAGCATCATTACTCCAGTCACGTGATCCTTCAGAAATCTTTCTAATATTCTGATTTGCTGCTCAAAAAAATTAATTAATTATGTTGAAAACAGCTGAGCAGAATTTTTTTTCAGGTTTCTCTGATGAAAAGATAGTTTAGAAGTACAGTAACAATGCTGAAATCTTAGCTTTGATCAAAGGAATAAATTACATTTTAAAATACATTCATATAGAAAACAGTTATTTTAAATAGTAAAAATATTTCAAAATTTCAGTTTTTGCTGTACTTTGGATCATATAAATGCAGGCTTGGTAAGCAGGTGAGACTTAAAAAACAAACAAACAAACAAACAAAAAAAAACAAGCATTAAATATCTTACTGTTCAAAAACTTTTGACTGGTAGTGTAACATACTCAAAACTGTCTTTGAAAAAATGTAATAAAATTTAATACTGTATACCTAGCTGTAAAATGAGTGCTAGCAAGACAAAGGAAAGTGTTTCAGATACAAGATGATATTTTACAGTCTTGGCCTTATCATGGAAACGTGAGCAATTGGGCTAAAACTCACACTTGACTTTCTTCTATTTTTGGTTTTGACTCAGACTCCAATGAGCTGATCACACCTACAACCACCTACCACTGTCGTCATTTCCATTTCAGAAATGCTGTTAAAACCAATACATCATTGGAGATGCAATGAACAGACATGGAGGAAAAATCTCTAAAAGTCCAAAAAACGCCATTTATTGCTGAAAGCTGAACAAGGCTACAGCTGCCATCCATTTAAGGCTACAGCTGCCATTCAACCACAGCACACAATCTTGGTAAAACATCAGGGTCTCGACATAACTTGCAGTTTTGCATCCTTTCTTGGTTTAGTATTACAATGAGAGCACTATCAAACTTCAAAGTAGAAAATGAAATCTGATAAACCTCAAACCCACAGCAGAACTCACCTCAAGCACAGGGCCTGCCCCCAGGATGGTTCGCTCCACTCCACTAGTATAGCCCTTCTGGCTGAGGGCAGTCAGGCAGTGGATAAGAAAGTTGGTGCTTTGCGTCTTACCAGAACCGCTCTCGCCGGAAATGACGATGCACTGGTTGACCCGTTTGTTTAGCATCGTGTGGAAGGCAGTGTCCGCAATGGCAAAGACGTGAGGTTCGAGCTTGCCCAGAGTGTGGTTCTCGTACATCTTGACATATCTGGGGTTGTAGATGGGGAGAAACTTGAAGGGGTTGACGGCGATGAGAATGTTCCTCGCAAACGTGTAGATCTTCTGCTTGTGGAAGCGATGGCGTAGGGTTCCCAAGATGCTCTCCTCCGTCAGCTCGGGGAGGTTACATAAATCGTCGTATTCCTGAGGCTGTCGCGTGACAAACCCTCGATTCACAAGTCCCTGAGCCACTTTCTCTTGTCGGACGGATGCCATAATATCATACTGGATGGAGCCATCATAGCTTCCCTCTTGAAGGGCAAAAAAGTATCCATCACTTTGAGGGTGTTTGTCTTGGGCCTTCCTAGGCCAGAGAAGAACTCTCTGAACAGGCTGATCGCTGGCTTGGAGGACCCACTCCTCTCCGCCAGACTCCTGAACCTCCACGAGGACGTAAGACTTGGACGCGTCCAAGCCGAGTGTGGCGAGAGCGGTCTTGATGACACTAGCTGCCGTCGCCACTTTTGGGACGCTGAGGATGCAGCTTTGCCCAGCTTTGATGGCAAACCTGGGGTAAATTTGCAAAGTGTAGACCATTTCATCCTGGCAGCTGGTCGCCTTGCCGTTCATGACATTCATTCTTTAAACACACAGACATGCATCAGCACACCACACTGCACAGTACAGCATGATAAGGATCTGGAGACAAAAGAGAAGAAAGAATGTAAGTTTAAGAGAGAAACAGCAGTCAGACCATCTGTGTATGCATGTACACACTTGTCTAAAGTGGGAACTGAAGCAGTTTATGTGCCACAAACTTGTATAATTTTAATTCATTTTCACTCAATGCTCAATTACTGCTGTTCTTATTTGTTATTTATTTATTCTGTACTATTTTTCTCGGTTAGGTTGAGTTTTCTTACTGTGTGAATACATGTAAAGACACCTTATGTGAAAAATAATATTCTCCTAAACATTCACAACATACAGTAAAAAGATAGATTTCTGTTTTTAAGACATTTAGAGACAAATATAAATACGCTAAATCCATCCTAGCATAGCATAAAAATGTATTCAATTCTTCGAACGGCGTAATAAAAGGCATCCAATAAGCAACAAACACGAGACAATCTCATGACGCATTTTAACAAACTACTTAGAGTTTAGAAACTCTAACTATAGTTATCTTAAAATGATAAAGTACATTAAAATAATACCAATAAATTTACCTGTTTCAGAACACCCTCGTTGTGTTCCAGAGCGGAGTCATTTCCAACATGGAACAGAATCCTGCCCTGTTTTCCTTACAAAACTTCCAGTGCTTCAGATACTAATACAAGCCGCCCACCTGCATTACTGTCTAATCGGACGTGATACACCGACTTATACTGCACAGGTAAAACAGTTCAGATTCTGTAAACAGCATAAGTGACGACACGGAGAAATGTTCAACGAGAAATAAGGAAGAATACTAACTCCCCTCCAGAATGTTGACGACACTGACGGCTTGTTACTTCCTGACATTGTAGCGTGTTTTTAATTGCAGATGTGCGATGACACGCCGCCCTCGCCTGCATTCAAACTGCCACTACAGTTGCCGCGCGTTTACGCAGGTAAACACCTGTTAAGCTTAAAACTAGGGTACCCATCCAAGATCCAGTACCCCTTTCAAAAGTCAGTGTTATATTTGTGATTATGATCGTGAAAAAATAAGTTTCTTTTTGTATTTGTTTATTTGAATTTAAAAGCGTTTGAAAGAGGAAAAGGTAAACAAATGGACGTGTTACTCTATGCATGTTTCATTCTCACCAGCAGGTGGCCAGGATACAACACCAACTTTATTCCCTTCAGGAAATTCAGTAAATGTCCCTCACTATTGAGTTATTTCAGTGAGAGAAACGCTATATAGGTTCGATTTCTCGGTACTGTAAAACAACTTCTATTAACAATATAAACAAATTACCAACTATAATGCCATTTTAGTGTTATTATTAACCCTTATGCGCTGTTCAGTTGAGAGCCCAAATGTCTGCTGAAATAAAAAAATAAATAAAAATACCTAAATCTAAATGGCATGAGACTTCATGATTTTGTCAACACTTGCTAGCTCTACAAGCAATAGATAAATAAGTAAATAAATAGAAATTATTTCTGGTTGTATGTTAATGTGACAAAAAGTCACACTTAGGATGTTCAGGGTCAATGAAATCGATGCTTTTTCTTTTCAAAGAATCGAAAAAATCATAATCCAGAACACAAATACAAAAAAAAAAACCAAAAAAAAAAAACAGTGTGAAACACTGGTTTTCACACACTCACACACACACATGTTTGTTTTTGTGAACTGTGGGGACTTTCCATAGACTTCTATAGATTTTATACTGACAAAACGGTATTGTCTATCCCCTAACCCAACCCTAACCCTAAACCTACCCCTTACAGAAAACATGTTTGCATCGTTACACTTTCAGATAAACACCATTTACTATTTTTAATAATTTTTTAACATTGTATCAAAAAATTTATCCTTGTGGGGACATTTGGTCCCCACAATGTAGCAAAAACAAGTACACACACACACACACACACACACACATGTTTGTTTTTGTGAATTGTGGGGACTTTCCATAGACTTCTATAGATTTTATACTGACAAAACAATATTGTCTATCCCCTAACCCAACCCTAACCCTAAACCTACCCCTCACAGAAAACATGTTTGCATCGTTACACTTTCAGATAAACACCATTTACTATTTTTAATAATTTTTTAACATGGTGGGGACCGCAGGCCGGTCCCCACAATGTCAGAAATTTCAGGTTTTACTATCCTTGTGGGGACAATGTAGCAAAAACAAGTACACACACACACACACATGTGACCCTGGACCACAAAACCAGTTAGTTGAATGGGTATATTTGTAGCAATAGCCAATAATACATTGTATGGGTCAAAATTTTTCTTTTATGCCAAAAATCATTAGGATATTAAGTAAAGATCATGTTCCATTAAGGTATTTTGTAAATTTCCTATTAAATATATCAGAACTTAATTTTTGATTTATAATATGCATTGCTAAGAAGTTCATTTGGACAACTTTAAAGACAATTTTCTCAAAAGATTTTTTGCACCCTCAGATTCCAGATTTTCAAATAGTTTTATCTCAGCCAAATAATGTTCTATCCTAACAAACCATACATCAATTGAAAGCTTATTTATTCAACTTTCAGACTGATCCTTATGACTGGTTTTGTGGTCCAGGCTCACACATATATATAACTCTGTTTTTTAAGTTATGGTTTGACTGTAATAATGAGTCATCACTGGAAAAAAAAAAAAGATGCTACACTTTGACACTGAAAAAGAGGAATGGACAGTGTTTACGGACATTTCTGTTAACCTTAACAACGCAGTGAAGGGCAAATTTCAAAATACAAGTAAAACATTTGTAAAAATAAGCACAGTCCATATTAATACAGTACATTGTCTATTAACCTAACATTCTATTTTATCCATATTTTATTTAAGTGCTTTTTCCCCAGTAGATGGCAGCAATTTTTCATTACACCATGGCACATTGGCCATGTATCTCTATGAATAAAAGTTATAAATCTGTATTTTTAAGTGAATTTACATATGAAATTCTTGCTTTATAAAAGCAATTTGAAAATATTTTTAAATGTATTTATATACATTAAAAAAAATACTATAAATCCTCACTAACTGCACAAATATAGAGGAAAAACATTGAAATAATAAATTGTAATGATATTACATTTGTTTAGAAAACAAAATAACATTTTACTGCCTGAGGTCTGGGGAGATCCCAAACATCCTGAGTGTACAGTGCAAAAGGGTCAATATTAAAATTAATAAAGTACAACATTTACAAATACATTTTGAAATGTATAATATTTTGTGTATTTTTAAAGAAAATCCTAGATGTTTTACAAATTTAGTCCACTCTCCTGGTAGAAAAAAAATGGCATTAATCTCATCTGGAGAAAAATGTAAATGACATTTCAGCTGAATTAATTTGCAGTAATTAATTTTTATTATTATTTTTTTTAATCAGTGGTGTTAGCTATATTGGACTGATAACTGCATATCTGTCAGTCTGACTCAACTATAATCATTTAAAAAAATACTACACTTTTGTCTTCTTTGTACATTTTATGGGTTTGGTTTCCAGTCTCATCCACGTTCAGCTATTTTTAGCTGTACAAAACAGCTAATTTTGCTGCTTGATATTGCAAGTTGTTGTGTCTTACAATATTATTTTACTGTATTATCTTAATTTTGAGCACACTGGTTTGTAGTGCAAACAGTTTTATCATTTACCGCACGTTGATTTTCTTCTCGTTATTTCCCTACAGCGGATAATGAACTGTAAGTCTCGGCCATAAACTTACTTCCGCATTGAAGAAAAGGGTGGATATATGTTTGATTTATTTTCGAAAATAATTGATACATATTTTATATACATTCTATTAAATATATATTATTTATAAGTATGGTAAGTTTCGCATTCCCAGTTGTAATGGAAACCTAGCACTGTTATTATCATCACTGCTTATAACATCACAGCAAACAGATTATCAATTCGAAAGAGATGTGCGAACTGGCAAATGCATTTTTATCTTTATTACTCAGCAACGCTCTTGCTTCCTTATAATAGCTTATCCTCTCACTACAGTCTCTCTCTCTCTCTCTCTTCGTTGTAGACATGGTAACAGCTTGTGAGAAAGGGAGTGGTTAGAAAAGAGAGGGGAATCACTGTTTCCGCTTTTGCAGCAGCCCTCTCAGTGAGCGGACATGTGCGCCAAATCACACTTCACTCTAACCGCATTACAGCATAAACAAACAGCTGGTTTCCATAGCAACAAGCTCTGCATCCTAGCAACAGAAATAAACACCAAGAGGACTGATGATGATAACTTCTAGGGTGCACTTTTGACCAGATCTCATATTTCTGGTAGATTTCTTTGGTTAAGAATGTTCAAATTAAGTCATAAAGAGTCCAAACATAGATAAAAGAACGAAAAATTATTTTTAAAAATAGATGTGTCTGCTTTTTTTTTTTTTACCTATTTTTGCCTCACACATGGGTGACAAATGACATGAAATAACAATTTAATAACTTAAACTGCAGCTATTAAGTGGGAATGTAACACGTATTAAACTCACAACAATAATAAATAGATGTATAAATAAATAAAATATGCTAACATCTCTGAATATCTCTTTTTAAATGTTTCTTGTGTCTTCTCCTGACCAGCACTCTAAAAAATGCTGGGTTAAATACAACCCAGCGTTGGGTAAAATATGGACAAATCCAGAAGGTTGCTTTGACCCAATGGTAGGGTTAAATTATTAAACAATTAGGAAAAAAAAAAGTTTATTTAATTATTATTTTTCAACTTATTAATAAATGTTAATTTTGTTTTACATATTAATACATGTTTATTTCCAACATTTTATTTCCAAAATGTTTATTTTGATTATGTACAGTGTTGTGAATTTTTTTCTTAGAGACCAGGAGACGTTTTTGGATATCCTGAAGCAGAAGTTTCTCTTTATTCAGATACTCGCTGCTTGGCTCTGCAGTCATCAAAAAGTCTTCTACTAAGGCAGTGATACATTGTAGTTTATATACATTTAGGGGGCAGTGCTTAGATCTGGAGACAAAGCACCTGGGTGACAACCCCAAACAAAGCATGCAAATGAAGTATTCAGGTATAGCAGCCTGCACCATTTACACCAGTCCTAATTCAATCATCATAACTACTCAAAGACTGGGCAGAGGTACCAAGAGCCATTACAAACAAAAGGTGAACATCTGAGTAATCTGGCTCATTTGACTTACAATAAGAGAACAGGAAATGGCAGGAACCTCTTGCTACAAACTTTGCTTGAGAGAATCATTTGTCTGATGTCATCATATTTACCTTAAATACTAAATACAATGTACTGCACCTTAGGTTTTCACGTGATGCTATGTCAGAACATAGGATCAGCATATTTTAAACAGTTTCTTAAATTTGTAATCCTACACGACAGTTACACAGCCAAGAGGCCAGAGACGGACTGGTTACAGATGTTTTAACAGTATCTCAATTTGCACCACTGTAGTTTTCCTTAAGACATTTTATAGGAGGTAAAATATGCGTTTATTCTTTACTACACTGCTTTTTTTTTTTTTTTTTAACCCAAATGCTGGGTTGAGTCCGTTGGGTCATTTTATTGTGCTGTATTATGTTTTTAACCCAAATGCTTGGTTCAACTTGCTGGGTCATTTTAGTGGGTTATTTTTAAAGGAAAGGAAGGAAAGGAAAGGACGTGATGTGTGGCCAAGTATAGTGACCCATACTCAGAATTTGTGCTCTGCATTTAACCCATCCAAGTGCACACACGCAGTAGTGAGTAGTGAACAAACTCACACACACACACACTGTGAACACACACCCCGTGCAGTGGGCAGCCATATTGCTATCACTGCGGCGCCCGGGGAGCAAGTGGGGGTTTGGTGCCTTGCTCAAGGGTCTCACCTCAGTCGTGGTATTGAGGGTGGAGAGAGTATTGAGAGTATTAGTCGTGGTATTGAGGGTGGAGATGGTATTGAGGGTATTCACTCCCCCCACCTTCAATCCCTGCCGGCCCTGTGACTCGAACTCGCAACCTTTCGGTTACAAGCCAGACTCCCTGGCTGCCCTGTGGCCTATATTAATATTTTTTACCTACGTGTTGGGTCGTTTTTCTACATCATTTTCATTTTTAACGCTGGGTTATTTTTTCTACCCAACCGCTGGGTTGAGCCTGTCTCTGACGAAACAACCCAGCTGCTGAGTTAAAGAGTTACAAAGGGCTTTTTGAGTCCTACAGGAGAGAGTGGTTTTCAGCGCCACCAATTTGCATGTCTTCAGCAAAATAAAGGTTTGTATACATTTTATTTCATTTATATTTTTATTTCACTGTGCTGTAAATTGTATTATTTTATGTAACACAACATAAGGACGAGATCTTAGTCAGCTGCATTAGCAGCGGTTGTTTTGCAGGATGGAAACGGCTTTTGCCTTATTCAATTTGCCTAATGATTTTATTCATTATTGCTAGTTTAACTTTAAAATATGTTCTCTAATGTCGGTACTGTTTGTTTATGGGCAGTATTTGGAATCAGTCATGATATCTTTCAGCTACGAGTGAAACGCCAGGCTGCCCCTGTTGAAAAAAACAGCATGTGCTGGTTAGGTAGGTTTTGATGCTGGGATGCTGGTTTTACCTGGTCCTTTGCTGGTTTATACTGGTCCTTTGCTCATTTATGCTGGCTCTTTGCAGGTCCCTAGCTGGTTTATGCTGGTCCTGGACCAGCACATGACCAGCTAAGGACCAGCATAAACCAGCAAAGGACCAGGTAAAACCAGCTAAGGACCAGCATAAACCAGCAAAGGACCAGGTAAAACCAGCATCCCAGCATCAAAACCTACCTAACCAGCATATGCTGTTTTTTTCAACAGGGGAGGACTGAAATTCGCAGTTAACCCGGCGAACAGCAGTCCTTCACCAGCTCAGAATGTATGTGATATTGTAATCTATGCTGTATTCACCCAAATAAATTCAATTTGTCTTGTATTTTGTCCATGTGTTCTTGCTTAATAATGAATGTTCATCTTTTGATTATTGCTGTTGCCGCTAGCAATTCTCTGTGTTTTTATAAGTTCTAGCCCATTTTAAACCAGCAATATAATATCAACTAAATAATAGTTGACTTAAACAAAATAACCCAGCATGTTTGGTAAAAACATTTAACCCAATCAGCTGGGTCAAAATGACCCAGCATGTGATTTGTCTAATATTTACCCAGCGCTGGGTTGCCAAATAACCCAAGTTGGGTTGTTTTTAACCCAGCATTTTTCAGAGCGTAGGTATATTGACCTAACTTTCAGGTTTATGTACCCTCACTATAAATACATAACCCTTTAATGTTTGGGTTAGAGTTTGTGGTTTGGTCCTTCCTCACAAGATCTGCTATTCATAGTAGCAGCACATACTGATATTTCCTGCATGACATTCATTTTCAGCACATTTTAGAATGGTAAACACATTTTTATGCCTGAGTAGATGTGGAATAATTTCAAAGATGACTGTTTTCTTTCAGATTTCTTGTTATCTTATAGTCTGCTGGGATGGAATATGAAAAGTAACGATCCATTTGAGTTTATTTTGGTTTAATCCAGTTAGCTAGATTTAGTCAATAAGACAATAAAAGACTTGAAAAAATGTGGCTGAATTCAGTAACTATATGAATGAGAAAGTAGGAAATTCATGCTCAGAAATTCAGATGAGGAGCATTTGCAGTTTATGAGGGCTGAAGAAAGAGTATGTGTGTGTGAGAGAGAAAGCATATTACCTAATTTGGCTTGTAATGGGCGGATTGCGGGGTGGGTGGAGGGTATCCCTCATAAACTTGGGTTAAAGTGCCCTCACTGATTGAAAAGTTGCTTCCAAGACCGCGCCTACTTGTTTCAGACTGAGCACTTCGAGAGAGAGAGATAACGGGACAAGCCGGTAAGAAACAGGCAGAGGATAGTTTAAATTAAGTCATATTTTCATCTTTTTAAAAGCTGGCGCGTCGAGCATCCAGCACCCTTATGTTTACCTTTGAATACTGACATTCATTCATTATATAACTATAGACTGTTTTAATTGCGTTCTGGATTTTGATAGCGATATATTTATTTGAGCTAATTTATTCTGGTATAGTGTGTATCCGTAGCGATCAATCTGTCAGATAAAATTAAACAAAATGTAGAATATTTTTATTATATTGGTCACGTCACGTGTTGCGCTTGTGTAAAAATGATTGCGTTCGAATAATCACAGAGACTTAGAATCTTAGATCTTAGAATGTACTAAGACTTTTAGAACGTAACTCTTCTTTTATGTAATTTTAAAGTAAATTTGATTTTTGTATTACTGGGTGCGGCACGTGGAGAGGCACGCCCACCACAGCGGCTTCTGTCTGTTAGGATGATGATCTCATGTCGAGCTAAATGTCATTTTTTTGTCATGTTCTTTTTAGCTTTTTGACTCAGCTCATTTAATACAAACTGTTTCAATTTCTTGCTTTCATAATACATAAACGAACTTTATTTTATGTTTTTCATGCTCTGTTTATGCTGGTGTTTCTGTTCCCATTCTGGTCTAACATAGTTTCTGATGCACAAGTGATTTTTTCCACCTAAAATTTGTTGGCAGTCAATAAAAAGTACCTTTCTTTACTTCTTAGTGCCAGGTACAACGGATGTCCACAGCTTGTTTATTTAACACAGAAAAATATCTGCACTCTAACCAGATTAAGAGAGAAGATTGAGTTATGTCTTATGTCTAGTCTCATGTCTAGTCTCCTCGTGACCTCCTCTATAGCTGTGTGTCCAACTCTCCAAGCTCATGTCATGTCCTGTTTTCTTAAACATGTATTTCCTAGGGTCTATTTTCAGATTATTTTCCTTGACATGTGCAACTGCTGTTGCATAAGGAGAAGATGAGTAATCGTATACTGTGTTGAATTCAGCAGCATTTCATCTTATGTGAGATGACAAAAGCAAGGAGTTTCCTTCCAATGCTAGTATTTGGTTTCTTTACCAGGAATGAAAGAAGAATTAAATGAGAAAGGCTTTGAATGGTGGGCGTGGGGTAGAACAGCTAGTGAGGAAAGAGAGGTTGGGGAAATTTAGTATGGAAAACATCAGGCACATCCCTCTCTTTTTGCAGTTTGATGGGATGCAGAACATCTTGACTAGATCAGCAAGTTGGAAAATTTGACACTAGGCAGGGAAAGGCAGGAGTGTAAGAGAGGCAGAGCGAGAAAAAAACGGGGGAGTGAGGGATAAATGACTCACAGTTAATATATTCCCGCCTGTGTTTAAAATATGACTGGTCGCGAGGTGAAAGGACACCCTTTTTCAACCCCCTTGGCTGTTTGTCTGTCTGTATTTGGCTCTGAATTCATCTGCCTTCTTTTGCCATTTTTACATTGCTTGTTGTCCCCCTTTCTTAACTACGTTCTCGTCCATGTACTTAACCCGAAAATGTAAACACGCATGCCTCAATTGTTTACTTGAACCTCTCCGACAAGATGAAGGAGGTATTCCTGGCTGTTACAGAACTGTGTAGGAGAGCTGGGAGAGGGCCTCAATGCGCCGATTGTTAGCCTATCTGGCTCCTCCCACAGAGGTCGATGACAGATGTACTGTAGGGTTGAGTAAAGGTCTCGCTTGTGCCGCATTTGTCTAAATAGCTCGAATACATTAGAGATAATTTCACTAACTCCCAGTCTGGAATCCCGAAACACACTCAGAGACGTTTTGTTGTAGAGTACCAATTTATTCAGTATGTGACCATTTGGATTTGCATGAATATACGGCTTATTATTCCACAAGTTTCAGATGGACATGCTGAGGAATTTTAACTACCCATGTGACCAAAATGAACTTATTGTCATCACAGATTAACTTCTGCATATATTACTCATTAAACAACCTCACTCAGCCTTGATATTAAAGTGATAGGTTACCCAAAAATGATGAATCTGTCAACATTTACTCAAACTCATTTTGTTGCAAACTTGTATGATACATGCTCACATGACTTTTAGAATCTGAAGAGATTTTAAAACAGTCGACGTTATAAACACACTAGACTTTTAATTTGTTCTGAGAACTACAAACTCACATAGAAACTTGTGACTAGTTGCTAGGAGACGCACAACAAATGAAAACAATATGTGACCCTGGACCACAAAACCAGTCTTAAGTCAGTGGGGTATATTTGTAGCAATAGCCAAAAATACATTGTATGGGTCAAAATTATTGATTTTTATTTTATGCCAAAAATCATTAGGAAATTAAGTAAAGTAAAGTAAGTTAAGTAAAGATCATGTTCCATGAAGATATTTTGTAAATTTCCTACTGTAAATATATCAAAAACTTAATTTTTGATTAGTAATATGCATTGTTACGAACTTCATTTGGACAACTTTAAAGGCGATTTTCTCAATATTTACATTTTTTTGCACCCTCAGATTCCAGATATTCAAATAGTTGTATCTCGGCCGAATATTTTCCTATCATTACAAACCATACATCAGTGGAAAGCTTATTTACTCAGCATTCAGATGATGTATTAATCTCAGTTTTGAAAAATTGACCCTTATGACTGGTTTTGTGGTCCAGGGTCACATATGTGTTCTAAAATCGCCTCACAATATCAAACATGTTAGGTATCCTCCAACCATATCCACAAGTTTCCAGGGGGGCGCTACTGTAAAAAAGAATGTGGGTACAACTTCCGGTGAGGCGGCGGATGTAGTATACCAATGGTATTTTGTGTGCTAATTAGCGAAGAGGCTAAGTGTTTTTTTGGACCATTGTTTACTTTGTAAAGTTGCACACCTTTATGAGAGATGTCATTACAGAACTTATGGACGACATATGCTGTTCGAATTTGTGTTCCCACATTGTTAGCAAGTTTGGATCAGTAAATCTTGAATCTTCAAATGACATTTGAACCAAGACATCAGAGCTTGTGTTAAAGGGCATGCCAGATGAAGCCTTGATTCAAGGCTTGTCAGGTGCGTGATTCAATTTGCTTGTCGCAATATTCGACCCCCAGATCTTACTTTGCGAGTACATTTTCATTAGGACTTATTTAATAATTACATTTTTAAATACCCAGTCATACAAGTAATATGAAGAATACAAATTATTTCAGAAAAATTAAATATTTGCCATACGCAATTAATATATGTGTACACTATTCTTCTATTACATCATAATGATATTTGTACTGGCATTTAATGGTACTGTTTAATGGGTAAATTAATTTATCAGAGTCAGAAATTCAACAAACAAACACACACGGTTAGGCTTTTATTTGTGCATATAACATGAGTCAATCAATGGAAATTGTGGTGAATGCTTCTTCCGACGGAGCTTCAAGGCTTTTGGCTGCTATGTTTTACTAACCACCAGATTGTGCTGTTTTCAACACTCTTGAAGCTTTGAATCTTTTCCTGAAACAGTCAGAGGAAAGTCTTGGTGTTTCACAAGGCTTCATTTGCCCGTCACTCCTGTCAACTGTTGAATGAATGATTGTCACGTCCTGCTTGTTTACTTTGAACCGGAAGACGCTCCCACTTTTGACGCAAGGCCTCATGGGGCGTAGGAAACTTGTGGATAGAATCTTAGGCCCTGTTTACACTGCATTTTCATTTTGTATCGGCATTTTAAAATTAAAACAACCCTCGTCTGCACTGGCATTTTCACTGCGTTTCAGAAATGACCTCCGTCCACACTACACAACTGAAAACAATGTCACATGACCATTCATAATAAGCATGATGTTATTGTTTACACAGTCGTCAAAGAAACAGAACAGAGCCTCAAATGCAACCCCTGGAGTGAAATGGGGTCTGTAATGTTTTCGTAAGCTGAAACGCAACCTCAGGAGTTTACAACCTAAAACAGGGTCTACAGCATTTTCTAAAGTCTCAGTTTTTGAGGGTCAAAAAACGCTGGAGCAGTGTAAATGACAGGCATAACTGTAGCAAAAGTGATGCATTTTAAAACGAATATGCACTAGAGTAAACATAGCCTAAAACGAAAAAACGTTTTCAAACTAAACCGGTGTCTGCAGTGTTTTTAAAAGTCTCCGTTTTCGAGGATCAAAAATGCCAACTAGTGTAAACAACAGGTGTAACCGTAGCAAAAGTTATGCGTTTTAAAACGAAAACGCACTAGTGTAAACGTAACCTGAAATGCAACCCCAGAGTTTTCAATTTTCAAAAGTCTCTGTTTTTGAGGCTTGAAAAATTCTGAAGTAGTGTAAACAACAGACGTAATTGTAGCACAAGTTATGCATTTTAAAACAAAAATGCTCTAGTGTAAATGTAACCGACAGGTGTAACCATAGCAAAAAGTAAGTTTTAAAGTTTTAAAATGAAAACGCTCTAGTGTAAACGTAGCCTGAAATGCAACCCCAAAGTTTTCAAGCTAAAACGGGGTCTGCAGCGTTTTCGAAAGTCTGCATTTTCTAGGATCGTAAATGCCGAACTAGTGTAAACAACAGGTGTAACTATAGCAAAAGTTATGTGTTTTAAAATGAAAACGCATTAGTGTAAATGTAGCCTGAAACGCAACCCCGGAGTTTACAAACTAAAACGGGGTCTGCAGCGTTTTTGAAAGGCTCTGTTTTTGAGGGTCGAAAACGACGGAGTAGTGTAAGCGACAGGTGTAAACGAAAATCCACTAGTGTAAACGTGCCCATAGTAAAAAAAACGTTAAAAGCATATTTCTATAATTTTAATTTAATCTTTTTTCAAAAATATCTGAGATGTTTTGCTTATGTTATGAGTGTAAACATAATTTCTTCCACTGACTGATTACCTTTTCTTCATTTGCTCCTAGACAACCAAGAAGCCCCTGAATAAAAGTGGACATCTATTCCTGTTACTCCCAGCTGACATTAACTTCCCTGTAAATCTTCCTTTGTGAGCCAATCATGCCGGTGGTGGTGCGTTCCTCGCCTCTCCTGTGGGCCCGTGTGGCTGCCATGGTTTTCGCCTGCGTAGCGTTCAGCGTGGCTCTTTATGGAGCGAACCTAACCCACGGCACGGGTGACTGGTGCATTTTCTGCTGGAGTTTCAGTTTCGTTGGAACTCTCTTAATAGTCTTAGTGGAAATGTTCGGCCTGCAGACCCGCTCCCCCGTCTCATGGAAGAACTTTCCGATCACGTTCGCCTGCTACGCCTCCCTCCTCTGCCTTTCCGCCTCGATCATATTCCCCCTTTACTTTCTGAAGGGCTACGCCGGTCGCGACGAGATGATCAACTGCCGCATTGTGTCCACAGTATTTTCTTGCCTCGCCACTATTGCATACTTAAGTGACGTGAGTCTGAGTAAAGCCCGTCCAGGAGAAGTCGCCGGCTACATGGCCACGGCACCTGGACTGCTAAAGGTGTGCGAGACCTTCGTCGCCTGCATCATATTCGTGTTCATCAGCGAGCCCGTATCGTATGACCAGAACACGGCGACCCAGTGGTGCCTGGCCGTGTACTGCATCTGCTTCATCTTGTCGGCAGCCATTATCGTGATGTGTGTAGGAGAGTGCACAGGTTGCTTGCCCTTCTCCTTCGCCCGCTTCTTGTCCACATACGCCCTCTTGGCTGTGGGCTTGTATTTGTCTGCCACCATCATCTGGCCCATTTATAAGTTCGACAGTAAGCATGGAGGCCAGAGCCACAGGCCCAACAGCTGTGGCTCCACTAACGGCCTGTGCCCATGGGACAAGCTGCTGGCCATCTCGGTCCTCAGCGCTCTCAACTTCATTCTTTATCTGTCTGATCTCATCTACTCGGCCAGGCTGGTGTTTGTTTCAGCTTAAGGGGTTTAGCAGGAATTTTAAAAAATGAAAAAAGGCAGAAAGAGGGAAATGGGTTGGAGAGTAGTGATGTTGAAATAAAAGGTCATAAACTATATCCACTGTTAGCTGTATTTTTTGTCATGCCTGTTTAGCAATCACGTGTACAGAAGGCAAAAAAGGTCAGACTTTGAAAAGTTTACAGAAGAGTGTAAAATGTAAGAAATGGACAAATTAATTTTAAATATATGTTACAATAAAAAATAATTTTTATATAAATACTACCGTTCAAAAGTTGGGGTTGGTATGATTTTTAAAGATTCTTTTAATAAGGCTGCTTTCAAGCGTGAAAACATTGTGAAATATCATTAAAATGTTATATGCTTGCTATTTTAATATGTTTTTTAAAATATAATTTATTTCTGTGATCTCCAATCTTCAGTGTCACATGACCCTTTGGAAATTTGGTGAAATTTGGCTGATTTGGTGTTAAAAAACATTAAAAATATTTGTGCTGCCTAATATTTTTGTGGAAAGCATGATACTTTTTCAGGATTTTTAAAATGTATGCCAAGTTAAAAAAACAGCATTTATTCGAAATAGAAATCTTTTCTGACTATTTAAAAGTCTTTACTCTCACTTTTTATCAATGTATCGCATCCTTCCAGAATAAAAGGATTAAATGAAGTATTAAAAAGGTCAAACTGGCCCCAAACTTTTGAACGGTAGTATATGGTAACACTTTACAACAAGGTTTATTAGTTAACTACATTAGTTAACATGAGCTAAGAATGAACAATACTTCTACAGTGTTTATTAATCTTACGCAATGTATTGTTAAAGTCAAAAGTTGTGTTTGTTAACATTAATGCACTGCGAACTTGAACAAACAATGAATGACTATATTTTTAAGTAACATTAACAAAGATGAATAAATAGTGTAATAAATGTATTATTCATAGTTTTTTTTTTTACATTAGGCAACACATTAACTGATGTTAACTAATGACACCTTACTGTAAAGTGTTACAATAAAAAATGACGGGTTAAAACAACAAAACTTGGGTTATTTGGCAACCCAATGCTGGGTAAATATTGGACAGAAGACATGCTGGGTTATTTTGGGTCAAATGTTTTTACCAAACATGCTGGGTTATTTTATTTAAGTCAACTATTGTTTAAAAAGTATTATATTGCTGGCTTAAATAGACTGAAACTTATTTAAAAAAATACAGAATTACTGAAATAGCGCTAATTCTCGTGCCGGTGTGTCGCCGAAATCTGAGCCGGTGAAGGGTTGGTGTTCGCCGGGGTAACTGCGAACTACGGGCCGCAGTCGCGCGTTTTACTCATAGCTGACAGATGCCGTGAACGACTCCAAAACCTGCCCTTAAACGAACAGTACTGACATTAGAGAACATATTATAACATCAAATTAAATTAAACTCATACTATAACAAATCCATTTATTTCATGCAAGGCAAAGGGCGTTTCTGTCACGCAAAGTGACACAGCTGACTGACATCTCGTCCTTATGTTGCGTTGCATAATAAAATAATACAATGAACAGCACATTAAAACTTTAGCAAACAAATAAAGTGTATACAAACCTTTAGTTCGCTGGAGGAGTGCACCAAATTGGCGGGGCTGAGAATCAGTTTCTCCTGTAGAGGACTCAAAAAGCTTGTGCTCTGACTGTAACTCAGTAGCTGGGTTGTTTCTTCAGAGACAGGCTCAACCCAGCTTTTGGGTTTAAAAAAAATAACCCAGCGTTAAAAATGGCCCAGCAACTTAGTTACAGAAAAACTACCAATTTTTTTTTTTTTTTTAAAGAACCCAATAAAATGACCCAACAAGCTGGACCCAGCACTTGGGTAAAAAAAATAACCCAGCACCTGTGTAAAAATAGTAAAAACAACCCAATAAAATGACCCAATGGGCTGAACCCAGCATTTGGGTTAATAAAAATAACCCAGCATTTTTTAGACTGTACCAAATATATAATTGCCTTAATTTGCATAACCTATGTTTGACAAAAATGGTTCTTTTTCTATTATTATGTACATGTTTCACATATTATATTTTACTTTTTATATTATTTTTTGCTCACTGTGTTTTATGTTGCTTTGCATGAAGGATTCTTTTATTGGCTACTATAACTTTGTTGAGTATGAGTGAATGTCAAACTGCCAATCAACACAGTAACACCCTTCAGTTCATTCAGGAGATCAGCTTAAAAAAACTGATTGCACTTAATATGTATGATGTAATACTTGATATGTATCAGTACATAACACTGCTGTTTGGTGCATACATGTCACACCATTTATAGGTGGACGGAATAGTACAAAATTATTTCTTAAAATGTAATAAGACACGTTGATGATGAAGGGAAATATAAATGTATATGTGGACATATCATTGGAGACATTGAATATATTGTCATTCTTATATACACATTGTACTGGATTTATATTTACAGGATATTATTGCTACACATGGATTTGCCAAGTATATGCAAATGCTATCTATGTTTTTCTTGTCAGACCTATATATAAACCATTGCTGTTCTTTTGTACACCAGCAGACAGTATCAGTAACACAAACACCTTACATTAAGAGAGAAAATGAAATGTTGTTTGCTGTGCTGTAAGTCTCTGGGATCTGCATGTGCCTGTCACAGACTGTTACACAGTACTCGATGCTTGAATGAGAATGTTTTCATTGTGTTATCAAAAAGCGAGAGAGCATTCGTGGCACTGTGTTCCTTTCTCTGTGCTAAGAGGAGAACGGCACACACCGCAGCGTTGTGTGAATGTGTAATCTAGCTCTGAATAAAAGCTTGAAAAAGAAACAAGCGTTATATCTGTGCATCTGCGCTCTTGCCTCATTTACTATTGTATGCAGTGATTCAGACTTACCTACCATTTACTCATTCTTTGTTTAAACTTACACCTGTGTGAAAAGATACAGAACATGTGTTAACTCTCTGTCCCTGAACTAATGAATCACATTCTAGAACATTCACATATAATGCACTCACCCAGAGGAACAATTAATTGCTCAGAGGTCTTTTTAAAGCTCAGGACTTGGACGGATTGTTCAATTGTGCTGAATTTATGAATCACCTTTGTCAAATGCGTTTTTTCTAAAAATCAAATAGGAGAAGTAAAAATCAAACAGTTGTTGATATTCAGAAAGTGTACAGAATATTGTACATTCGTAAATTATTCAAGCAAGCAAGTAGTAATTTTGAACAAGCTGATTTAATGAATGTTCTAAGACAAAGGGGGTGAAAACTTTTGAACAGAGTGAAGATGTGTACATTGTTCTTATTTTGCCGAAATGTTGTATTTTTTCATTTAGTACTGCCCTTTCAGAGGCTACAGAAGATACTTACATGTTTCCCAGAAGACAAAATAAGTTACATTTACCCTGATCTTCAAATTCAGAAAGTTTTCACCCCCTGGCTCTTAATGCACTGTGTTTCCTTCTGGAGCATCAGTGAGTGTGTAAACCTTCTGTAATAGTTGCATCTGAGTCCCTCAGTTGTCCTCAGTGTGAAAAGATGAATCTCAAAATCATACAGTTATTGCTGGAAAGAGTTCAAATAATGCTGAAACAAAAATGCTGAAAAACACAAATAATTTATTTAAAATCAAGGGGATGTAAACTTTTGAACCGGGTATTTTCAACTATTATTTTCTCTTGTGGACTATATATAAACATCTTTTATGTGAAATATCTTTTTTAGGTCAGTACTAAATAAACAATAACATGCATTTTGTATGATCCCTCTTATTTTGGTAAAATAATTACAATTTTTATTGATTCTAAAAGGGGGATGCAAACTTTTGACCTCAACTGTATAAAGACTATCTTACTGTACCCTCTAAATTATTTTAGAGCTTGGAATCACTATAAAAATGTGAATTATTTATAAAAAATGCCCAAAGCAGTTTAAGATTTTATTTTTTTACATTACTTTTCCAGGTCTACACATTGTGGTTTTCCAAGACCATAGGAATCTTGGTTCTGCAAAGAAAAAAACAAATGCTGAAATTAAGTTTTAGATCATTTTAAAGCTTTTTTGTCTTGCCATTTTAGATCCTCTTGAGCCCCCCTAAGGGGCCCCAGCCTCTTGGTCGAGAACCACTGACTTTGACGTTGTTCGGGGTGTTCATTCAGTGTGGCAGTCTGAGGAACCCTAAATGCTGCTTGAAGTATCTTCCTTTTATTTTATATGTATTTATTTGTATATTTGTAGCAATAGCCAAAAATACATTGTATGGTTCAAAATGATTGATTTTTCTTTTATGCCAAAAATCATTAGTATATTAAGTAAAGATCATGTTCCATGAAGATATTTTGTAAATGTCCTACCATAAATATATCAAAACTTAAATTTTGATTAGTAATATGCATCGCTAAGAACTTCATTTGGACTACTTTAAGGGTGATTTTCTCAGTATTTTGATTTTTTTGCACCCTCATATTTCAGATTTTCAAACAGCTGTATCTCGACCAAATATTTTCCTATCATAACAAACCATACATCAGTGGAAAGCTTCATTCAGCTTTCAGATGATGTATACATCTCGATTTTAAAAATAATTGACCCTTACGACTGGTTTTGTAGTCCAGGGTGACACACACACACTTGTGGGAACTTTCCAAAGACTTCTATAGTTTTTATACTGACTAAACGATATTGTCTATCCCCTAAACCAACCCTAACCCTAAACCTACCCCTTACAGAAAACATGTTTGCATCGTTACATTTTCAGATAAACATCATTTACTATTTTTAATCATTTTTTAACATTGTCAAATGTCAAAAATTTCAGGTTTTACTATCCTTGTGGGGACATTTGGTCCCCACTATGTAGCAAAAACAAATACACACACACACACACACACACACACATATATGTTTGGTTTACAGTGTAGCATTTTATTCAGTGCAGCAGACACGCACATTTACATATCTGTTATCTAAATAGGAAGAACTGAAGGGTGTGGCCAAGGAACATCCGTGCAAAACTGGGAACAGCTTCTTTATTATTTCACACATTTTGCTACAGCAGAAAACAACATAATGGAAGGGCTCCTGGATGCAGAAGAGTTTTGCTGTTCAATCTGCCTGGATTTGCTGAAAGATCCAGTGGCCATTCCATGTGGGCACAGCTACTGCATGGAATGCATTAATGATTATTGGAAGAAAAATGATCATGTGGGGGTCTTCAGCTGTCCTCAGTGCGGACAGACGTTCAGCCCCATGCCTGTTTTAAACAGAAATACCATACTGGCAGAAATGGTGGACAAGCTGAAGAAACTGGAACTTCTGGGCGACTCTCAGATTTACGACAACTGTGTGCCAGGTTATCTGACCTGTGATTTCTGTACAAGTATCAAACAAAAAGCTGTGAAGAGCTGTTTGGTATGTTTGGCATCTTACTGTCAAAATCACCTTCAAGCACACTACAAATCTCCCGCCTTGAAGAAACACAAGCTGATCGAAGCCTCCGTGAACCTGCAGGAGAAGATCTGTCCTCATCACGATAAATATTTGGAGATGTATTGCCGAACTGATCAACAATGCATATGCCTTTTGTGTGTGATGGATGACCATAAAGGTCACGATACAGTACCAGCAGCTATGGAAAGCACAAAGAAACAGGTAAAGAAAATCATAATAATCATCCTTCTTGTTTTGCTTAGTGTGTTTAAGTAGCTTTATTCAATAAGAGTCTTTTTATGCTTTACAACTCTATGGAGGATGCTGTAAATTACAGTATTCTTAGAATCCTTCAGTAGCCAAAATAATTTTCCACTGAGGCAAAGCACATTTTCCAAAGTGCGCTCCACCTCAATATGAACAGCTTTCATTGTACAGAAAAGTTCATGCAACAGAGTAATTGGGAAAAAATGTGAGAGAAAGGAGGCATTGAATTGACGTGATGAGGACGACGCTTGCGCTTCCAGCCAAAAACAATAAAGTACCTGTAAATAAGTGTAACATTATAACGTTAGAATAATATGAAAAAAACATTTCCTGCTTCGCATTCAAATTTCAACCTGCGCACACAAAAAGGTGTTCAGTATCACTTCCTTTTTCTAAAATAAGAGATTGGAATCTCTCACCGTCAACGAATCAGAGAGAGGCTTGACCTGTTGGCTTTGACTTTGTGGTCAGCTACTTTGAATATTCTGGTAGGTATCCTCATACACAGTGCATAAACTCATTTGTTTGTGACAAAGGTTATTCTTATGTAGCTTATAAAAATAAACAGTTAAGTAGAATGTAGGGCAGGGGTAGGCAAACGTATTGACTCCAGGGACACATCACGTTTTGTATATATGTGAGGGGCTTTTAAACTGACACTCATTTACTACTGTACTGTATGTATACTTGTATAGAAGTATACATGGGAGTTGTATTCTTGTGCCATCTCTAACTTGTTTTTTATGAGCATAGATATATAAATTGATGATGTATAAGTCACATTTTAGCATTTCATTCAGAAATAATATACAATAAACACGTTTACAAACTGAAATTGTGGAAATACATATGGGAAAAGGTGCATTCATGTAACATTACAGCTTGTAAGATAGGACATTTCTAAGAGCTCCTACTTGTACCACATAACCGCTGTACCACACTGCACATTCATTTAGGTTCTGATAGTGGTGCTATCCACCTTTTTGCCTGTAAGAGTGGGTGCGGCCATTTGTACATTGTATATGCGGCCAGGCTTCAGTCTCATTCACATTTAGCTATTTTTAGCTGTACAAAACAGCTAATTTTGCTGCTTGATATTGCAAATTGGTGTGTCTTGCCATGTAATTTTAGTGTATTATCTTAATTATGTACACACTGGTTTGTAGTGCAAACAGTTTAACCGTTTACTTACTTTACTTTAAATTTTTTTAATCTATTTTTCTCCTTTTTCCGTTTGACTTCAGCATCTCTGGGCTCTGTTAACAGATGTTTAAAGAGTTCGTAATATTTCCACACAAAAATACAGATTCGTCAACTGTCCTGAGCGTCTCTCACGCTGGCCCCGGGCCATTGGGCACTCCTTATTGTCGAGCCCTGGCACTAGTGTAAACACAGCCTAAGTTGCTTTGAAATATACATCAGCATGTTTTAGATGATAAAAATGATTTATAATCCAGAAAATACAGTAGGATACTCAGCGGAGCAGCCATAAAAACGTGTAGAAAACAGAAGATAAAGCATAGTCTTTGCCAATAACTAATAATTATTTATTCAATGGGCTACCAACAACAGCAAAAGAACCAAAACTCACAAACACACTAAGCAAATAAATTTAATAACCAATAGTATAAAAACAACAAACTTTCTATGTTTTCCCTATGAAATGACTTTATTACCCATGAAAAGCACTTTCTTTCTCCCGCTCTCCTACAAACAGACACATACAATACAGACACGTGTTTGAACTCATAGATGTGATAAATAGTCTGTTCACCTTTTTCTTCATGTAAGAGTGGGTGTGGCCATTTGTAAATTTTATGGGTGTGGCTTCCAGTCTCATCTGCATCCAGCTATTTTTAGCTGTACAAAACAGCTCATTTTGCGGCTTGATATTGCAAGTTGGTGTGTCTTGCCATATTGTTTTAATGTATTATCTGAATTATGAGCACACTGGTTTGTAGAGCAAACAGTTTTACTGTTTACTGCACAATGTTGTTCTTCTCGTTATTTCTCTATAGTGGATAATGAATCGTAAGTTTTACCCATAGGCTTATTTCCGCACTGAGGAAAAAGGTGGATAGTCGTGAGCAGGGCCTAAAATTTACACTCGCCAAACGCCAAATGCAAGTAAATGCCGTTGACGAGTATATGAAACAGTGTCAGTCAACTTTTACGAACTATAACAATGCAATGTAGTTAAAATAACATCCAATTTTTAAAGAGATTCGTGGTTTCTGACGTAAGTTAATAAGATAATCTTTTCTGAAAAAGATCATCATAATTAGCTGTTCATAGGTGACAAGAGCGCAAATTAAATAATAGGATAGAAACCAGCTGATAGTGTCAGAGCAGTACAATGGCCAGCTTGTCCCAAGACACGGTTCTTGTAACTTTTACCTGAGAAGGTATTGCTGCTTCATTTAACTTTTCTTTATTCTTCATAAGCCGAGAATGTGGTGACAAATACCTGGGGTTTTGCCGTCTAAACGGTGCAGTATAGTATAGTTTGAAAGGTTGCACTTTTGGATGATGATATTGGGGACGCTTCAACCCACGGACATCAAAAACAACCCGTAAAAACTGTTAAAGTAGCCCAATTCTGTGGGAAAACCATGGACATGGCAACACTGCAGCAAACGCGGTGTTAAAAAGGGGCAGGGCTACAAAAGGTCAATAACAAATTCCATGGATTATGATGAATTTTTGTTTGCTGTTTTGGGGTGGTAATTTTATAAATTATATATTGGGGCTGGGGGTGGGGTGCAAACATTTCTTTTGCCTGTGTCGCAATAAGTAAATCTGACTCTGATGATAGTACTGAGCGCAATTTGACTGAATACATAAGTGTTATTAACCACATTGCAGGCTATTGGATTTTGTTGATATTACACGTAATAGTCCTTTGGACCCAACTGCCTAGCAGGCCGTAGTTTGCCGCACTCTGATATCCACCTTATTCTTATACCTATGGACGAGACTTCCGGTTCAATAGCCGCTATAGGGAAATAATGATAAGAATAACAACGAGCACTAAATGGTAAAACCGTTTGCACTACAAACCAGTGTGTTCCTAATTAAGATAATACATTCAAATAATATGCTAAGACACATCAATTTGCAGTATCAAGCAGCAAAACGAGCTGTTTTGTACAGCTAAAAATAGCTGGACGTGGATGAGACCAGAAGCCTGACCCATAAAATTTACATATGGCCACGCTCACTCTTACAGAAAAACTAAGGTGGATAGGGTTATATAGAGCAACGTTAAAATATCTTCACAAATAATGCAGTGTGTCTGTTTTTAATCACATCACATTAATACTACACAGAATAATTGTAGTTAAAAAGCATTTCAGTTTTTACAATGAACACACTTGTGTTTCTTCACAGAAAGAACTAGGCATGACACGACATAAATACAAGCTCAAAATCCACGCTAAAGAAAAGGACCTACTGGAGCTTAAACTGGCTGTAGACGCCCTGAAAGTAAGAAAGTTTCAGAACGGTTTGAACTTTGAAATGAAATACAGTTTTAAAAATAAATAAATAAATACATACTGGATTTTTCCCCTCTCTGAAAGACCTCTGCACAGACTGCTATGGAAAATGGCGAACAGATCTTTACTGAGTTGATTCAGTTTATTGAAAGGAGGAGGAGTAAATTCAGAGATCTGATCAGAGACCAAGAGAGAGCTGCAGAGAGCATGTTGCAGACACTGGAGCAAGAAATCACAGAGCTCAAACAGAGAGATCATGAGCTTGAGATGCTTCTAAAGTCTGAAGATCATGTTCATGTTCTTCAGGTAAGCCTGATCCCAGTGCTGACTATGAAAAATATACCCCGAAAAAGCTAATTTGACAAATTTGACATTTCTTGTCTCTCTCTCTCTTTACAGAACTGTCATTCGTTCTCTTCCGGCCTTCCTGACCCACCCTTCACAATAGCTACACTCTCCGATTTTGGCAAGGTGAACGACGCAGTAGCTGCTCTAAAGAAGAAGCTTGAAGATGTCTTTAAAGGGGAATGGCTCAGGATCTATCAAGCAGGTGAGGGGAAACACCCTAAAATGATCTTTCTGCCTAAGCAGATGATTTGCAGATTATTGTGTAATTCTGCCTATTTGTTAAACCATTTCCTTGTGATGTTCACATGCTTTCCATTTCCTCTCCAGCAAGATCAATGAAGATCCTTCACTGCACGGTGCCCAAAATTAGACCAGAGTTTCTGCACCGTAAGTCAATACTACACTAATGCAAAGTTCTATTTAAGGTTGGATATCGTTAGAATATTATCAATTCCGATTCCAATTCAGATTCTGCTTATCGATTCCGATTCTTTTCGATTCCAACGTGAATAAAAGATGATACCAAGCATATTTATTCTGTTTCTTGTTTTGCTAAACATTTAGTTGCAGCTTAATACCATGAACAAAAATCAACAGGGTACATAAAAACAAGATTCACTTAAGAGCTGTTTGCAAAATAGAGCTGCGTGACTCTGGATAAATTGGGTTGTTGTTTTTTTTTAAAAGGAAGTAGTGGTTCTCTTACGATTCTGAAGAATAAAAAACATTAGACAACTAAACAAAATCACATTAGGCCTAAGTTATAAGTAAATGATTCAGTGATTCACTTAAGATTTACTTGGTTCATTTCTGGATGAATCAGTGTTTTTGAATGAATGATCAAAGACAAATACATTATTAACAGCCCACTAAGCAGCCATTATTTGAGTTTTCAGAAATCATTTAGTATTCTGATTTGGTGCTTGAGAAACTTTTTTTTATTATAACCCGTGGCAAAAACAGAATACTAAAATAGGCAGTGTAGACGCTATGTCAATTTTGATCAATTTAATGCATCCCTGCTGAATAAAAGTATTAACTTCTATCAAAAAAATAAATCTTACTGACCCCAAAGTTCTCATCTGATATGTATTTATTTAATCATGGCTCAAGATGAAAATACGATACAGCGTGAATAAACATCTTTGATCTCTTATCCTCTATCCATGACTCAGATTCCTGCCCGCTGCAACTAAATCCTTTAACAGCCCACAAAGACCTTAGTTTGTCCAAGGGGAACAGAGAAGTGGCCGTTCGGAGCCGAGTGCAATCCTGCCCCGACCACCCGGAGCGCTTTGATTACTGGTGCCAGGTGCTGGGCACTGAGGGCTTGACAGGCTGCAGCTACTGGGAAGTGGAGTGGAGCGGGATGGGAGTAAACATTGCAGTCGCATACAAAAACATTGCCAGGAAAGGGGAAAGCGGTGAAGCTCATTTCGGCCATAATGACAAATCCTGGAATTTGTTCTGCAGCAGGAAAGGTTATGCTTTCTGGCACAACGGGATCGTCAGTAAGATCTCAGAGCCTGGGTCGACAAAGATTGGCGTTTATCTGGATCACAGGGCCGGGACGCTAGCGTTTTACAGCATTGATGACTCAATGACTCTCCTTCACAGTGTTCACACCACATTTACACAACCTCTCTACCCTGGCTTTGAGTTTTCATGCTATGATGCCTCAATCAAGTTGTGTCAGTTGGAGTAAGAGGAAAAGGGGAGGCGCATTTGGCGTTGGAAATAAAAGAATGGGTTAATGATTAAAGATATAAGATTAAATATATACAATAAAGTAGTAAAGAAATATGATAAAACAAATACAGTGGTATCCCGCTGTTAGTCCAGTAGTGCTGAGATGCTATTATAGTTGTTGTTAATATTTTGAATTAGATTTTAATTTATATTTTCGGCTTTAATGTTAATTTTAGTTTAAGTTTTAGTAACTTTTTGTGTTTTTGTCATTTTTATTAGTTTTTGTGTTTGTATATGTCTATAGTTTTTATTAATTTTTTATTTCATTTTTAGTTGTTTTAGTATATCAAGTTAAAGTAGTTAAAACTGAGAAATGTTGTCTTGAAAAATACTGTAGGTAAAAAAACAAACAAACTAATATATACACTGCCATTCAAAATTTGGAATCAGTGAGATTTTTAATGTTTTTTAATGGAGTCTCATGCCCATCAAGGCTGCATTTATTTGTTCAAAAGTACAGAAAAAAATGTAATATTGTAAAATATAATTGCAATTTATAATATTGGTTTCCTATTTTAACATACCCTTAAAATATAATTTATTTCTGTGATGCAAGGCTGTATTTTTACCAGACATTATTTCAGTCTTATGTGTCATATGATCCTTCAGAAATCATTCTAATATGCTGATTTATTATCAATGTTGGAAACAGTTGTGCTGCTTAATATTTTTTTGGAACCTGTGATTCTTTTTCAGGATTCTTTGATGAATAAAAAGTTAAAAAAGAACTGCATTTATTTATTTATTCTAAGTATTAAGTCTTTGCTATCACTTTTTTATCTATTTAACTTCCTTGGTGAATAAAAGTATTAATTTAGAAAAAATATACTGACTCCTAACTTTGGAATAATAGTGTATGTTAACATAAAATGTATATTTTGAATAAACAATGTTATTTTTAACTTTTTGTTTATCAAAGAATCCTGAAAAAAATATCACAAATATTATGCAGCACAACTGTTTTAAACATTCATTATAAATCAGCATATTAAAATGATTTCTGAAGGATCATGTGACACTGAAGACTAGAGTAATGATGCTGAAAATTCAGTGTTGCTTCACAAGAATAAATTATATTCTAATGTACATTAAAATAGAAAACTGTTATTTTAAATAGCAATAATATTTTACAAAATTACAGTTTTTTTCTGTATTTTTAATCAAATACAGCCTTAATGAGCACGAGAAACTTCTTTAAAAATCATTACAAATCTTACTGATCCCAAACTAACAATATAGATAGATAGATAGATAGATAGACAGACAGATAGATAGATAGATAGATAGATAGATAGATAGATTTCTTTTTCAGTCAGCCAAAAAATCCTGACACATTTATATCTATGATCATCTCTTTCCATTTTAACTACTCACACAGTAAATTGCTGTTATTTCTGTCTGTGGAATGTCCCTTGAGGTATATATTGTCTGAATGCCTTTACACTTTCATTCTCTGTCAGCTCTGATAAACAATTCTGTAACACTCCAAATAAAATACATTGTTTAGCATTACATTTGCTTTGTCTTTACGAGACAACCACGTTTTTCACACCGTATAGTCTTTCTTTTGGTATTTTATGGCATATAATATGGCATCTAGTACTGTAACAGAACAATTACCCTACTCAAAACAAAGTTGTGCAAGACGCCCAAATTGTAACCAAAGCCTTGAGGACAAAATAACAGAAACAGTGACATCTGGAGGTTAAAAGTGTTAAATCCAGGCCTTTAGAGAAAAAGCAACCATAAAACTTCTAGAGAACTAAAGAAAATGTACTGCGGTATCAGATGATTAGAAATAAAATAATGAACTATGAGCTAAAATGTTTAAAATTTTGGGTGTGAAACATTATTTTTTTCTTTTGCGTTAGAGTGCCAACATGACTATCAGAGGAAGGTACTGATAGGAGTCTGAATGAAGGACTTTGTGAATGAATACAAAAAGGTTGATAATTCAAGGATAAGTTCACTTTCAGAATAAAAATTGACAGATAATGTACTCACCCCCTTGTCATCCAAGATGTTCATGTCTTTTTTTTTCTTCAGTTTTAAAGAAATTATGTTTTTTGAGGAAAACATTTCAGGAATTATCTCCATATACTGGACTCGTCATTTAAGATGTTCATATCTTTCTTTCTTCAGTCGTAAAGAAATTATGTGTTTTAGGTAGGGCTGTCAAACGATTAATCGCATACAAAATAAAAGTTTGACCTAATATATGTGTGTGTACTGTGTGTAATTTATATATAAAATCCACTTTATATATAAAAACACACAAATTAATGTATATATTTTAAGATAAATATGTTGTTTATGTACAAAATATTTGCATTTATATATAAAATTAATTAAATAAAAATGATAATAAATACATGCACTTATAAATATTTCTTAAATCTAAACAAGAATGTGTTTATTTATATACACTGCCCTCCAAAAGTTTGGAAACACCCCTGGCAAAGTGTTGTTTTGGACGATATCAGCATAAATCCTTATCATTTTTGGTACAAATACATTAAAGTAACTTGACATTATCATTGAAGACCAGCAATAATATTTTTCATTTTGATTACATAATAATGGCAATATATACATGTCAAAGTCAGACATGCCCCTTTGCCAGCTGTGATGCCTGGTTACTGGTTTAAACTTGGCCCAGGTTTTTAAAAGAGTTTGGGTCAGTACACCTTAATAGTTTAGAATACAATGAATTGAGGCCCAGATCATGCAAAGCTGTAATAGCTGCTAATGGTAGATATTTTGATGAATTGAAAATGTAAGTTTTTTCTATGTATAAACTGTTTATGTAATAAAATATGTTTTCGTAGTTTGTGTCGCAGTTTAAATGCAGCTTCAAAGGGCTCTAAATGATCCCAGCCGAGCAAGAAGGGTCTTATCTAGCAAAACGATTGGTTATTTTCTAAAAAAAATTTACAATTTATATACTTTATAACCTGATACGCTCATCTTGTCTCATCTGCCTGAACTCTGTGTATTCCGGTTCATGACAGTTAGGGTACGTCGAAAAACTCTCGTCTCATTTTCTCCTCCAACTTCAAAATTGTCCTACATCACTGTTTTTTTGTAAAGGGTGTTTGATATTCTATGCATGTTCACTTTGTAAACACTGGGTCGGTACTTCTGCGGTCGTGTAGGGCGATTTTTAAGTTGGAGGAGAAAATGAGCTGGGAGTTTTTCGACATACCCTAACTGTCATGAACCGTAAAAAAACAGTGTTCAGGCAAACGAAAGACAACAGCGTTTGAGGTTAAAAAGTGTATAATTTTTTTTTTTTTTTTAGAAAATAACCAATCGTTTCGCTAGATAGACTCTTCTTCCTTGGCTGGGGTTGTTTAGAGCCCTTTGAAGCTGCATTTAAACAGCATTTTTGCTGTTCAAAATCGGGGGCACCATTGAAGTCCAGTATGTGGAGATCATTCCTGAAATGTTTTCCTCAAAAATCATAATTTCTTTAAGACTAAAAAAAACACATGAACATCTTGGATGACAAGGGGGTGAGTACATTATTTGTACATTTTTGTTCTGGAAGTGAACTTCTCCTTCAGGCTTTTTAAAATAAGTAATATACTATGAACATGTAAATGCAACGTACTAGTTTATCTAAGCTCATATGAGAGGACACTAACAGACTGAATGAATGATGTAACGATAACCAGTATATGAAACTAACTTTGAGGAACAGATCCGGGTCCATAGGCGATAACTTAACCAATGTGGTTGCACTATACCAGCGCCAGTTTGAGGCTGAAAATATGCTGCTACTTGGCAGTGCACCAAGATGCAGTCCTGCTTATTTTGGAAACAACACAACATTCCCACAAGACATATTTTCACATAGTTACTGAGGTGATTCAGATTAATTATACTGATTTACAACTGAGATGAAACTATTTCCTTGTCAGCTACAACTTGGGGTTATTAAATCCAGATTTTTTTTAAAGGTCAGGTTCCAGTGAATGCCGCCTTATATTTTTTTTGCTAAATTATTTGTTTGTCTAAGACGAGCACGTTTCAGTCCAGCTCTTACTTGAACGGTCCCACGTCTGAACGCCTCAGAACTACTGTAGTGAAATGTTCCTGACTTACCCTCTCACCCATTGCCCTCTCTTACTGAAACATTCAAAGTAAACTTGGCCACTGTTAAGCATCTAAATGGCGTAATAAGATGTCATGGGACTAAATGTGTTTTACAAAACTTTATGAGAAGACTCTCATCCAAAACCTAAACTAAACACGTCGTGGACGCAGTTTCTTGTGTTAGAACATACAAAAATACCACTGTATATGTTAATATCATCTATCTATAGCGTTAAAGCGTTTACCTTGTAAATAACTGTTCACGTTAAAGCCAATATATTTCGAGTATCTCGTACTTAACTTCATTCAGTCACTCTATCGACATCCTGCAAGAGTAGCCTACCTTTTTATGGTTGAAATAGAACAAGAACCAACTAACAAGTACTGCTGTTGGTCCGTAATGTATTCAAAATACCAATTTAATAAAAATGTTACACTTTCCAGTAGGGGGCAGAGATCCTCTGTCATCCAAATAGGGAAGTATGTCACTTCATTTACACTTGTCAACTAACCAAAACAGCCACTAAACTATTCCACATTGTTTTCTGACAGTTCATTGACTGTGGTAATAACCTGTATTTAATTACTGTAAATCTTGATTTTCTGCCTTTACAAATGTTTGGATGTTTGAAAGGGCTGTAATATTTCCTGTGTGGGGGCAGGGGTGAAGTCACAGTAAAGACATTGTGTACAAAGGACATGTTCAGTGATCCCACAAATAGACATTAAGTCAAAAACTGAAAAAGTCAGTTTCTCAAATAACAGAGGGAATGAGAAAGAGTTTTGATTTATATTACCCGTTCTTTAAATGACTATCTTCATGAATGCACATATTAGTGGACTAAAAACATATTATCATGATAATTTATTTTGCATACAGATTAAAAACATTAGTTCCATTCAAATACGCAGTCAGGAAGGAGTAACAGTTACATACTTACATACTTACAACTGTATGCCTGCCTTCTGTTTTACCACAGATTTACCACTTAAGTAGCACAGTCTTTATTATTATTGCCATATTTTAGCAATATACCGTAATTCAAATAAAAAATTATACATGAAATGTTGGTATGATATTAACTATACACTGATTATCATTGGACTGTTAGTGGGAGGATGTTGTCATCCAGGTCGACTGTCCATGTGTGACCCCATCTGAAAGGATCTGATATCCTCTCCAATGAATTCAGTCACTGTGAAGAGGAGAAATTGTGGTAGAAATCATTTAATTGATTCATACAGATCTGTAGGATGCTGGTTAAAGAAACAGTTTACAAATAAAGTAATTATTTAGCAACTCTCATAATGAAAATCAATTTTCATACTGCACACTGCAATGTTGAGATGCCTAAGTTCACTTGTATTTAATTTCAAATTCACATTTTTTTGGACAAAAAAAATATTTTTATTATTAGCCATTTATTGGTTATTGGCCATAAAAATAATTACTGGCTTATGGGCTTATCTGTATCATGACATTCAGAAATATGATTATATTATATACATATGATATTCAAAATTATAATATTAATACAAAATATTACATTATTTTAGTAAATATTTTGTAAATAATTATATAGAATATTAAATAATTATTTCGTATAATTACACTACAACATCAAAAGTTTTAGAAAAAGTCTCTCATGCTCACCAAGGCTGCATATTTTGATTAAAAATACAGTAAAAATTGTAATATAGTACAATTTTACTATAATTTAAAATAACTTCGGAATAGATTTGAAACAGATTTTTGTAACATTATAAATAAGTAATTTATATAATAAAATAAAAATTATTAATAAAGCTAATTTTTTTCTTTTTTTTTTTAAATAGGAGGAAAAAATATTTTAGTTATTAGTGTTTTATTTTAAAAATTTTTAGACAAACTAGTATAGAATTTTAATATGACCAACATGAAATAATTATTGGCTTATGGGTATCTGTATCAGGACATTCAGAAAAATAATTATACTACATACAAAAGATATTCAATATTATAACAATATAATGATTGATATTAAACAAAATTTAATACAAAATATTACATAGTTACAATTTTCTTTAATAATTATATGTAATATTAAAACATTATTTTTAAAAAATATATGGTTTTGAAAAAGTTCTCATGCTCATCAAGCCTGTATTTATTTGATCAAAAATACAGTAAAAACTGTAATATAAGAAAATATTACTATAATTTGAAATAAATTCTGAATAGATTCGAAACAGATTTTTGTAACATTATAAATAAGTAACTTCTAAAATAAAATAATTATAAATAAAACAAATTTCTTAAAAAAAAAAAAAATAGGAGGAAAAAACAGATTTTAGCTTGTAGTGTTTCATTTTTTATTTTTTTTAGACCAACTAGTATAGAATTTTAACTTAAGAAATTTACTGGTTATCAGCCATATAATCAATAATTATTGGCTTATTAGTATCTGAATCAATATATTCAGAAAAAAAGTATATTACATAGAAATGATATTCAATATTATAACAAAGTTTTAGGTGAAATAGTAATTAATACAGAATATAACATTTTTAGTCAATATTTTATAAACAATTATATATAATATTAAATAACAATTTTATATAATTACACTACCAATCAAAAGTTTTGAAGTCAGATTTTTAATGTTTTTAAAAAAAGTCTCTCACCAAGACATTTTTTGCATGTATTTGATTAAAAATACAGTAAAAACTGTAATATAGTAAAATACTACTATAATTTAAAATAACTTCTGATTAGAAATGAAATAGATTTTTGTAACATTATAAATAAGTAATTTCTATAATAAAATAATTATTAATAAAAATAAGTTTTTAATGTTTTATTTAACCTTTTTTTAGACAAAGTAGTATAGAATTTTAATATGAGCGACTTATTGGTTATCAGCCATAACATAAAAATAATTACTGGCTTAGTCATTTATAATCTTAATTTTGGTGCATCTGTAATTTGACACACACAATCAATTATACTCACCTTCCTCTAATGTGATATGCTGCATTGGAGAGGGGCCTGTGAAATCCGGTGGTCCCTCCAACTTCAGACCAGGGCCTGTGTCTCTTTCAGCAGGACGCATCTGGTGCTCCCAGCTCTCGTATTGGCCGTACGGAGGCGGGCACAGGTCCTGATACTGGCTAGTGTTTGATGGAGGTGAGGAGCACATCTCTTGGGGGCAAGGACAGTGTGGATATGGAGAGTGAGAGAGTGGAGGAAGAGGCGAAGTGGAGATCGGACTGCTTGCAGGGAACGGGCTCAGAGAGCAAGAGTGTGAGGGAGAAGGTGAGGAAGACAGATAGGGTGAGTCAAGCCACGGAGAGGGAGACGGGGAGGGGGAAAGAGGTTGTGAGGCTCTTGGGTACATGGGAGGAAGAAGCTCTGTGAAGCCCAGCTCCAGGCTCTCAAAGCTGGGATGCCTTTCGGTCAGGGCACTTCGACCTCCACCGTCCTCGGAAACCTCTGGTTTGCGGCAGTAGTCCTCCTGGTAGCCATGCGAGGGGTAAGAGTACTCATTGGGATATGGTGGCAGGTGGAAAGACATGCTTCTGTCATCTGCGGATAGGTCTGACCTCATGTCGACAGAGCTGCCGCTCCCCATGGGGCAAAGCGTCACCCCATCCAGGGGCAAGATGGAGGGACGGGACAGCAGCGGGTCTTCCTCTTTAAACATGACTAGAAAATGAGGAAAACACAGAAGCCAACATCACAGATGTGCCATGGCATTCAGTAAATAATCAAATTTTATAAACTGAACATGAATTATGATAAAATACACTGACGTTCAAAAGTTTGGGATCAGTACGATTTTTAATGTTTTTTAAATATGTGTATGCTCATCAAGGGTGCATTTTATCTGATTGAAAATGCAGAAAAAACAGTAGTATTTTGAAATATTATTGCAATTTAAAGTAACAGTCTTTTATTTTAATATGCTTTAAAATATAATTTATTCCTGTGATGCAAAGCTGAAGTGTCATCAGCTATTAGTCCAGTCTTAAGTGTCACATGATTCTTCAGAAATCATTCTAATATGCTGATTTATTATCAATGTTGAAACTATTGTGCTGTGTAATTTTTTTTCAGTATTCTTTGATAAATAGAAAGTTTCAAAGAGCAGCATTTATTTGAAATAGAAATATACAATATACAATACCATTCAAACATTTGGTGTCAATACATTTCTTTCTTTCTTTTTCTAAAAGAAATTAATACTTTTATTCAGCAAGGATGTGTTAAATAAATAAAAAGTCATAGTAAAGACTTAATTTGTTAGAAAAGATTTGTATTTTGACTAAATGCTGTTCCTTGTAACATTTTATTCAGCAAAGAATCCTCAAAAATGTATCACAGGTTCCAAACAAAATATTAACCAGCACAAATGTTTTCAACGTTTGATAATAAATCAGCATTAGACTGATTTCTGAAGGAACGTTGAAGACTGGAGTAATGGCTGATGAAAATTCAGCTTTGCATCACATAAATAAATTATATTTAAAATTGAAACTATTATATTAAATTGTAATAATATTTCACAATATTACTATTTTTGATTAAATAAATGCAGTCTTTTTGAGCATAAGAGATTTTAAAAAAAAAAACATTAAAAATCTTACTGATCCCAAACTTTTGAATGGCAGCGTGTATATTACCTAATATACAACACCAAATTGTTTTAATTTATTGTTTTACATTTAATTATATGTAACATTATTTTATATAATTATTAGACTACCATTCAAAAATCTGGGATTGGTAAGATTTTATAATGTTTAAAATCAGTAAAAACTCATATAATATTGTAAAATATTATTATAATTTAAAAGAAGTTTTCTACTTTCTATTTTGCTGTTTAATATTTTTGAAAATTGTAATATTTTATAAAATAAAAAAGACATTTATTAGGCATTTCATTTGAAATAGAAATCTTTTGTAATATTATACATCTTTACTTTCACTTTTGATCAAATTAAAAAATCTTTAAAAAATTAAAATTAAAATGTATTTAAAAAAAATGTAAAACTGCTCTTCTGTGATGCTATTTGGAACATTTTATTGGAGATCAAAGCAGCATATGATGCTTTGATGCTTGAACTGAAAAAGCCTTTAGATTATGAAAGAGAATCTGTTCTGTATTACACACAACATGCAAAAAACATATTTTGCATTTCTTGTCAACAGCACAGATAAATACAATATGCAGAGGGATTCTCCCATGTAAAGCGTAGCTAATTTTCACCTGTGTAACACTTACTGGGCAGATATTTAAAACAGTGCGTGCTGCTCCTTTTCCTCTTCCCATTGGACACATACAGGCACACAGATACTGGGTGATTCAGTGAAAGATCGTTATAGGCTGGCACTCGTACACACAGCAAATTCTGCACCATTGGAAAATACATAAAGACATAAAAAATTTTCATTTATTTTCAATTTACACACTGTGAAAACAGTAACCTTTTTCATAGATACAGTTTATAGTTGATTTACCTCATTGCTTTTGTCCCTGTCCACATGTGCCTCCTCCTCCCACTGGACTTTGCCATCTAGAAATAAAAAATAAGCAATAAATATGAAATCAGCACTAATCCTGTGATATTATGTCAGTTTTTTCCTTTGCCTTTACTAATGTAGGCCTACTACAATACCTGATCCTCTCTCCATAAAGAAAACTCTGGAGGTGGGTAGAAAGTTGGTCCCACCTAGAAGTAGTTCCTCACCTCCCTCTGTTGAACAGGAAGTAAGACTGATAGACTCCACTACAGGAAGTTCCTGTGCAGAGCGCTGTGCTGCAGGCAGAAATTTAAGCTTAAATTTGCACCTTGTTTTGACGTAAGAGTGAGGCCATTTGTAAATTTTATGGGTTGTCTTCCGGTCTCAGCCGCGTTCAGCTTTTTTTAGCTGTACAAACCTCGTTTTGCTGCTTGATATTGCAAATTGGTGTGTCTTACCATATTATTTCAATGTATTATCTTAATTATGAACACACTGGTTTGTGGTTCAAACAGTTTTACCGTTTACTGCACGTTGTTATTCTTCTCATTATTTCCCTACAGCGGCTAATAAACCAGAAGTCTCTCCCATACGCTTACTTCCGCGTTTGGAAAGTAAGGTGGATAGGACAAAATTAAAAAGTGAAATAAGAGACCATTAAACATGCATAATTGTGATTTGCCACACTCACAGCATTCAATGGGTAAAGAGGCCACCTGCAGGGCTAAGACTCGTCCCGGAGGGACAACGGGTGGAGACAGAGGAAGGTGTGTGCGGAAAACCAAACGCACTCGAGTGTTCTTTCTGCCTACATCCGTCTCTCCTTTCCGGAGCTCAATGTCAGAGTTCCTCAGCTTTAGAATACCTGCACAGTCAATGCTGAGAGAGAAACAGAATTCTCATATGATCATTTACTGAGGTGTCTAAGACACACAATCAGGGGACAAGAATCTTACAGGGCAGTCATGTTGTTCTCTGGGTTGAGTGGGATGTCCAGGAGTTTGGTGCCAGCCTGGATGCTCTCCTGACTAGCTGTGCCTACCATCTTCCCTGTTACTCTGTGTGGAGAGAAGTATTTCATGTTAAAGGAATAGTTCACTTTCAAGTGTTTCTTTCTTCTGTCGAAAAGAAATTAAGGTTTTTGTGGATATATAAGTCCATATAGTGGACTTCAATGGGAATCAATGTGTTGAAGGTCCAAAGTGCAGTTTCAATGCAGCTTCAAAGGACTCTACACGATCCCAGCTGAGAAATAAGGGTCGTATCTAGCGAAACGATTGGTCATTTTCTAAAAAATTAAAATGTATATACTTTAACCACAAATGCTCATTTTGCACTACCTCTGCGATGCACATGTAAGTCTTCACGCAGTACATAATCATGTTGGAAAAGTCACGTGTTGTTAGTTCTTTGTGTACTTTGTTTCAAAAAAGTAGGGCAGGGCAAAAACTCTATCTCGTTTTCTCCTCCAACTTCAAAATCACCAGAAATCGTTGTTTTTTTGTAAAGCGCATTTGACATTCTTTGCACGTTCCCTTTTGTAAACACTGAGTTGTGGTTAAATAGTACATCAACTTAAATTTTTTTTTTTAGAAAATTACCAATCGTTTTGCTAATAAATAAATGTTTTCCTCGGCTGGGATCGTGTATAGCCCTTTGAAGCTGCATTTAAACTGCAATTTGGACTTTCAACCTGTTGGCCACCTTTGAAGTCCACTATATGGAGAAAAATCCTGGAATGTTTTCCTCAAAAACATTAATTGAATTTTTAATTATCAGGAAATATTTATTATGGAATTGAACTAATCATTTAAGCCATGTGAGGGAGTTAATATTCTCAATTCTGAGAGAAAAAGTCAGAATCGTAAGAGATAAACTTGCACTTCTGAGTTGAAATAAAGCTAAAATGAAAAAAGAAATTAGAAGAACCTAATCTTAAAAATAAATAAATAAGCTAAATAATTTAATAAAAAAAATTAAAACTACTAAAAATGACATAAGCATATAACAAAATGACAAAAAATTTCACAATAAAATTCACAATATTAATAAATGCTGTAATAGTATATAAATAATGTTTAAATATCTACTGCTGGGCAATGATTAATCGCGATTAATTGCATCCAAAATAAAAGTTTTTGTGTACATAATATATGTGTGTGTGTGGTGTATATTTATTATGTATATATAATTACACACACATGCATGTATATTTAAGAAAAATATGTTATGTTTATATATAAATATATTTATAAATAAAATAAATTATATGAATATAAATATATACATGTAAATACATGTAAATATTTTCAAAATATATGCTGTGTATGTGTCTTTATATATACATAATAAATAATAAAAATATAAATAAATACAGTACACATACATATATAAACAAAACAGTATTGTTAACTAAAACTAAAATTAAAACTTAAAAATAGTTCTCATTAATTGAAATTGAAAGCTAAAATCTACCAAAAACACATTGTGCAATGTTATGTGAGAGTTTTACCTGTGTATTTGATAAAAAGGATGAGGACGTATTGATCTGTCATCGGCAGTTCCTACAAACACCTGTAAGGAGAGCGGCTGTCTCTCAGTGTAACCCACGAGCTAGACGACAGAGAGAAAAGAGCCAAAAATGAACATCAGTTCAACTGCAGTAGCTATTTGAAGTTGATCAAAACCTTTCATCAAAGCTGTCCTAAGACAACAACTGGTATTGTTTTGGTTTTAGGACAACTTTGATGAAAGGTTTCGATCCACTTCAAATGCTGACTACTATAGTTAAAGAAAATATTTTACTTTAAATAGTTGGAGTGTTTTCTTTTTAAATAGTGTGTTTTTAAATATGTGAGAGTTCACAGAGGTCATGCCTTTTGTATTGATTGATGTATTTGACATATTTTTCAATTATTGTTTCTTTCACTACAGAACAACAAACAATCTAAAATTCAAATATGTAATACAAGCAAGTCACACAAGTATATAGTAACAGCACCCACTGTACAGCATAGTACATTATAGATTCTGAGCATCACCTTCACTACTGGATGGCCTCCAGGTGATGCCTTTACTGCTCCTCGACTTCCTTCGGTTTCATAATGAGCACGATGGTGTGGTCTGGGCTGTACCTCTATGCGCAGTTCATATTGGTCAAACTGTGAAGGCAGCGGCCAGTCAAGTGGGGGCAGTGCATTAGATCTGGGGCAGAATTAAGAAAGTAGAGACATTATTCTGATTTCTATCAGAATATAAACCTAAAATAGTGAGCAATACAGCATGCTTCATTCCATGATTAGTGTATTAAACTGTAGCATACTATATTTTTATCACATGACCTCAGAATATTGCATGTTTAATTCATAAAATGGCGTATAGGGATTATCTTAGAAATAAAATGGTTATTTTTTTGTAAAAAAATGTCATAACTTTTGATAGTCTTATCAAATAATCAGTAAATGGATTTTTTTTAAATCAAGTGTAAATTCATGTTCCAGTCACATTTTCTTGGTTAAATAAACACTACTTACATTACTAGAAAAAAACTATTCTTTTTTATATTTTTGCATTAACAATATAATCAATATTTTATTTATTAAAAGTATTATTCTCATCAAGTTAGTGTTTTAAGCATTTTACATTTATTCCAAAATAACAACTTAAGGCAGTAACAATTTAAACAATATATTTTATTTGTGAACTTATGTTTAGCTATTCTTTTTAGTATTTAACTGCTAACTGTTTTTTAATTTTTCGGATCATCAGTCATCAAAGCTTGGTAAATATTGGTCACAGACACAGAAATTTACTTTAAAAGGTGAACACTCACTAAAAACTCCCACAGATCTCCTCTCATAAAGCTTGAAATAAAGCTCTTAATTTTCATTGATGACTGCAATGTGTTAATAAGGGTTTAATAAGGGTTAAGAATATCTTAATTATGATTTCAGGTTGTCTTAAATGTGGGGACTGAAAGACAAAAATTTCGATGAAACTTTAAAAGGCTATCCACTGAATAAATATGAGCGCTGCATGTTTCAAAATCAGCTGCTGTGCTGCGTTGTGTACTGCCGTTCCGAAAGCGCCACCTGCTGGAAGAGATTGGTGATCCATTTTCAATCAGCCCGTATGTCTGCTGTTGTCAATATATTTATGTTACTTAATTAATGTAATACTTGATTGATAATAATCGTTTAAATTAATATAAGAATTGATACTTTTGACTCTTAAAATCTGAAATGTGAAGTTTAACAATTTAATAAATCTCTTTGTTCTTGTAAAACCTGCATCTGAACTGCAAATCATGCTTTTTACAGGCATTTTAATTTTTAATTTATTTATTTATTTTGTGCAGGTCTTAAAAAAGGTCTTTAAAAGTCTATAACTTAAATATCCTGCAGATACACTGGATCAATTGTTTTTATATATAATTGTTCAGACCTCGGCTGGTGAGGAGGGTTCCTTACTGGACCTCGAGCCGTTTTAGTTGAAGACCCCTGCTTTAGGGGGTCTGTTAAAACTCAATGGGCTCAGAAAGGTCAGAGATGCGGACTCTTGCCACAACTTTACACGCGTTTTATATATATATATATATATATATATATATATATAGCTTATGCATATTTTAAGTTTAAATTAAATTAAAAACTTGACATGAAAACGTGATGAGGTCATGTGACAATGTATAATACTGCTAAGATTTTTGCATTCTCTTGCACATTCTATTCATGCTGTTTTCATTTTTAGGCAGTATTCAGTGCATAATTCACAATATGCAATAAGAAGATGTGTGCAAACCTAAAGAGAGGACTGTGAGCGCTGGCCCTGGTCCTGCCCCAGCCCAGAGCAGGAGGCACAGACAGGTAGTCCATCCCTAGTGTGGGGGGCTCCCTTCTCAGCTGAGCCACCTCTGGAAGGGGGCAGGGAGAGGTCTGAACAGGGGTCAGCTCTGGCTCGATATCTCTTGATGACATCTGGATTTGCACAGGGATTGTGAACACCCAGAAACACACCAAAATGCTCATGTGAAAGAATGAATGAAATCAGTGTGTTTACCAGCCATATTTCAAAAGGATCACCTGTTCCAGAGAGGTCTTCCTGGTCTTCTGTGGGATGTTGAGCTCACAGCTCGCTGGAGCCTGAGACTGAGCAGAGGTTTCTCCTGTGTCCGGGAGGGAGGAGAGATCCTCGGAGTAGCTGCTTCTGCGGGAGGTGCTGGGGGAGGCCAGTGGCGAGTTCCTGCGCTTTTTGCCTCCAGGAGACGTGGGGCGTGAGGAAGGCGATAGGCAGAAGTGGGCAGCAGCTTCGTTGAGCTCGTCCTCCTCCACCAGGAGAGAATCACAGCTGGAAGCTGGACTCAGCCATCCACGAGATGAGGAACTGGAAGCAGGGCTGGGGGTGGGACTGAGGGAACCTGCCCCTGTCATGACGTCACGGTAAGAGTCCAGCAGGGGCAGGTATAGACGCTCCCTGTCCCAGCCACCTCCGCCGTCCCAGTAACGTCCCCCCGCTGGCCCTGAGTCATCTTCAGGGGAGATAGTGGTGATCTGGATGCTGGGACACTCAAGCACTCTTGACTCTGATACCTAAAACAGAAAAAGAAGACGGTGAGATCATTGTGGGCTAATAAAGAAAACAACTGTGATATCATTAAACTATTATAGCAGCGCTACAACACAACTAATGAATCTACAGCATGACTGAAACACACAGCAGTGGTTTTATGAGTAACAGACTCTTGTCAGGCAGTTCTTTTTAGTGAATCAAAAACATTCAGCACAATCACTGTAGTCTGACACCTGAACGAAACACTTTTACCAGTCCGTTTCTCTGGGATTTGTTTAATGAAATAAAAAGAAAACAAAAGCACAACCAGCGTAGTCTGACTCCTGACTATATGACTCTTATGAATCGGTTATTTTTAGTAAATCAAACACATAAATCATACAGCTACCTGTAAATAGTTACTGACTGGTGATTCATATGCAGTGTTATTTAACATTATTTCTATACTATTATAGCATTACTATTATAGCATTAATATTGTGAATTAGCTTTTATTTTTAATAATTTTAGGTTTTAATGGTTTTGTTATATGTTTTTGTCATTTTTTTTTGTTTAAAGGTTCTATTAAATTATTTAGCTTTTTTTTTTTAGTTTTTTTCTCTAATGTTTATATTTTTTTATTTCAGGTTTTTATTTCAATTAATGAGAATTATTTTTAAGTTTTAGTTACTGCTCATATGACATTGTATAGTTTAATATTATTTAAAAATCAGACTTTTTAAAAACTTTTTAACGTTTTTGAATAAATTATTTGGCTTATTTATTTATTTATGTATTTTTAAGTTTAGGTTCTTCCTCTAATGTTTTTTTTTTATTTTAGCTTTTTTTCAATTAATGAGAACTACTTTTAAGTCTTAGTTACTGTTCATATGACATTGTATAGTTTAATATTAGTTAAACATCAGACTTTTTTTTTTTACTTTTAAAGTTTTTGAATGAATTATTTGGCTTATTTATTTATTTATGTATGTATATGTATGTGTGTATGTATTTTTAAGTTTAGGTCCTCTAATGTTTTTTTTTTTTAGCTTTATTTTAGCTTTATTTCAATTAATGAGAGCTATTTTTAAGTTTTAATTTTAGTTTTAGTTAACAATACTGTTCATATGACAATGTAAAGTTTAATGTTAGATAAAGATCAGATTTTTCTTCTCAGAAGTTTATATCTCACAATTATGATTTTTTTCTCAGAACTGAGAATATTAACTCACTTGCAAACCATTATGACATTTTTTTAATAAATATTAATGATTATGGGATTGCATTTATTGTATTTATCTCTAAACAGTGAATATCAATAAAACAGTTACACATCTTTTGCAAAAACTGTTTTAAACTTGAGTTATTTACAGTGCTGGGCAATGATTAATCGTGATTACTCGCATTGAAAATATACGTTTTTATATAGTTATTTATATTTTTATTATTTATTATGTATATATAAAGACACACACACGGCATATATTTTGAAAATATTTACATGTATTTACATGTATATATTTATATTTATATAATTTATTTTATATATATAAATATATTTAATATATAAACATAACATATTTTTCTTAAATATACATGCATGTGTGTGTAATTATATATACATAATAAATATACACCACACACACACATATATTATGTACACAAAAACTTTTATTTTGGATGCAATTAATCGCGATTAATCATTGCCCAGCAGTAGTTATTTAACATCATTTATATACTATTACAGCATTTATTAATATTGTGAATTTTATTGTGAAAGTTTTTGTCATTTTGTTATATGCTTTTGTCATTTTTAGTAGTTTTAATTTTTTTATTAAATTATTTAGCTATTTATTTTTAAGATTAGGTTCTTCTAATTTCTTTTTTCATTTTAGCTTTATTTCAACTCAGAAGTGCAAGTTTATCTCTCACAATTCTGACTTTTTCTCTCAGAATTGAGAATATTAACTCCCTCACACACCTTAATGACATTTTTATTTTCTAAAATAAATACTAAAAATTATGGGATTGCATTTATACTGTGAATATCAATAAAAAAGTCACACATCTTTTGCAAGAACTGTTTGAAATTTGCTGACAATTATAGTAAGTAAAAAATAATAATTATAACTTTTCTCATGACTTGGCATTGGACTCGCATTTCTTATTCTAAATACTTTTTTCACAGAAGCACTGAAAGAACCATTAACGGAACCTCATAAGTTATGAGGAATCAAAAGAAAGACTGCAATGATTATATTTTTGTACGATTCCTCACTCGAGACCCTTTTCACTTTGCATTTTTGAGTGAAACAAGACATTCAAAGAGCAAGTACTCGATCTTATCCATCACAATGAGATTACAAAGATAAACATGTTTTTCTATGCAATAATTTACAGATGAATGATGTACAATAAGGCCAAAAAACGGTCGATTTGAGTTTGATTTGGTTGACTTTAAATGCTAAAGGATACTTAAATTTAATTGAACACTAACATTTATTTGCAGCCCTTATGTGCCAAAATAAAATATGCACAACAGCTCATGGCAACCGATTCTGTTCACAATAAACATTACTGGGCAACAAAAACTAACTCCTGAAATTAAAACCAGACCTCTGGATTTATTTCACCATAATTAATCACAATGTGAAACATGATCTTTGAACCAGGATGTTTCAGAAATCTACGATTCAGTCAAATGTGCTTCCCACCTGTATTGATCTCGCTGGTAGACTCTCATAAGTCCCACTGAACTCCCTGACTAATGCCCGTCTTGGGGGCGGGGAATGCATCCCAGCCCTGCGACCGGATGATGATGGGATACCCATGGGTTGGCCAGCCTGTGCGGAAGTCAAGTGAGTATCTGTGACAAGAAAAATAAGTTATTGTACATGGCAAATCACAAGCTTTCCGAGCAAGCATATGCATATGGGATAAACAATTGCTGAAACATGAGACACGAGGCCTCACATTGGAAAATCATAACAAACACAGGGAAGCCTTTGTGGAGACGTCATTTATTATTTCCACAAGTACACACAGACTTGTTTACCTCAGAATACATCCACAAGGTTTTCCAAATGGGATGATTTCTAAAATCTCATCCCTCAAAACTACAATCTGCCACACCAAACATTAGCATAGCAATGACAGTTTCCACAAAAATGCTAGGTTCATCATTTTTCAACAACAACAACAAAAAAAAAAACTGGGGTAACTCTGAACACGTCATTTTTATTCTCATTTGATTAATTTTGGATTTTTTAGCTCACTCGATTGCTTCACACTCCTTCTTGCTCTAATACCAAATATGCACTATTTGATTATTATATTTTTAATTACAACATTTTAACCCAACATATTTTCATATAACATAATAAATTAATACATTACCACTTAAAAATATTTGTCTGATTGAATGTTGCGAATATTATAAAAGCTATTTTAAAATATCCATATGTTTGTATACGTGAAAGTCAATTTTAAAGTAATTCAGGACCTACACAGCAAGTTCTAATTCCTAAATTTGTTAATATAAAGTAAAAAAAAAAAGTAAATATGGCAACGCTTAAGAATGAAGCACTTGTAGTAAAAGGCAGCAAAGTGATGCAGTGTGGACAGCAACCTTAAGTGCATGTTTCTACAACTTCACACCAGAATGAAGGGCGGCGGGTGGGTGTACAACAGAATGTGTGCCAGGAGGGGAAAACAGGGCAGAGAAAAGGAGGGAATATTGGAGGGAGGTATCTAAATGCATGCTCAGTAAACAGAGATTGAGGGTTCGGGTCCAGATGGCAGCTGTTAACTCTGCTCACACGCACAGCTGATTAAAAACACATTGCGCTGTGCTCCACACTTACCCATAAACACACGCACACTTCAGCGGATAAAACTTAGTTACATAGGCAGTGAGTCAGACCACATGAACATGTAAGCATTCTTTAGAGACATTAAAAATCGTGCCCCTTTCTAAAGGTAAAGACTCAAAGAGTCAAAGTCTCCTAAAATATGCACAGTGTACGAAATTGTATGATGTCCACGATGAGAAAAATGTAAAAAGCAAGCTCAAAACACAAGATTTCTTTACAATAAGAAGTCCTTTGTTATCGTTAGTTTATATATTAACTAACACGAATGAACAATGAACAATAAATTTATTACACTTTAATTATTCATAATGCATTATGAAATGCTTAAATTAACTAAAATTAATAAATGCTGTAGTAGTATTGTTTATTCTTAGTTTCTGTTACCTAATGTAAACTAATGAACCTTAAGTGTTACCATACATTTATGTAAAAAACTACAAAAATGCAAAGTGGTTTAACTATCATCAAGCAAACCCTACTCAAATATTTTTTTTCCACCTTGAAGAAACGGATGTCCTCACTTATACATTATTTTAACAACACTTCTTGTCCCATTTCTAAGGAAGTTTCCTTAAAATTTCTTGAACAAATGGTTCCTTCTCAGAAAAGGTGAAAATATGTGATTTTTAAACAAACTTAATGACCTGGATACACCATGAAGGTCCTTTCTGTTTATGTTTTTTCAGTCACGTGACATCAAAATGGCTTCAATTGCTGATTTGCCAGACAAACTTTTCTTTCACAAATGTTAAAAAATATTTTAAAGCAAAATTGCTTTAAATTTTAAAGAAATGCAAATAATCAGCCGAACTATTTATGCCAACCTTAAATTCGCTTTTGATTATAGAAAGTTTGTTTTAGTCTTAAAATTTCTCTGAAAAAATTAAAACGTTATCGTCATGTCACTTGACCCATTTGTTATACGCTTTCAAAATAAGTTTGTGTTTATTTATAATGTGCACATTCTGTAGGATTCTAGTATAATGAACGAAACGCTAATTACTTATCCAAATGTTGTTATAAATACAGCCCCCTGAAGCAAACTGACTGCTCGAGGGGACAACACAACAGTGGTAATTTATATGATACGCTTCACGGTTTTTAGACCTAGAACATCGGTTACCAGCCCAGACCCTTATCCACTTATGTGCACCATCCTAGTTTGTATAGCTTCGCCACTCTTTCCATCTCTCAACTGACCGCTCATACCGGCAGGCTCATGGTGCGTCTGGCCGCTCTCGGTCTCCTCTGGGCCGCAGCGGCTCTGGCGCGGCGGATCCTCCTCGAACACGAGCTTGAACTCGAACTCTCCCTCCTCCCATCCCGAGCCCGGCGCGGCCCCCATCTCTCACTCCGACAAAAGTACTCCGAAACCGGCTACAGATGAATCACTGACCCTCTCTCTCACACACACACTTCTCAATATCGGCTCCGTTCAAAACTCATGGGACTCATGCATCTTTTCCAGAATGTCACTGTTGCACGATCCGCTTTCTCCTTCGTGCGCCTTGCTTTTATTATACAGTGAAGAATCAAAAGTTATCCTCAAGTATCACATTTGCATGGGTCTTTTTTTTAATTATCTCCGCATCGCTCCGCATTGCAGTTTATCGGTTGGTCATCTTCTCGTTTAACTTTTTTCCTCCCAGTAGATTCGCTTGCGATTTCCGTGACAGTCGGTTATTATAACTTCATCTCACGAACTTCCATCGTCCAGAACCGGCCATGTTCACAGCATCAAGTCCCACATACGTTGAGGTTCAATAGCAAATACCCGTTGAATTTACATTCATTCCATTACTCCTCCACCGCCATAGAACAAAAAAGTTATATCAAGTTCTTTTTCGTTCTTTACCCTTAATTGCCTTTGGGCGGGTTCCTCAGTACCGTTACTCTCTCCCTATTGGCTGTCTCAGCTGTCAATCAACAAACCCCCTCTTTCTTAACTTTACATGCCTGCTTTTGCTGTAAAGTGTGTTGATTGGCCAGTGAGCACAGCTACATATTTCAGAGTGAAGTATAACTTTATGATACCCGCAAGAATCTATTCCAGCACACATTTTTTACAGCAGAAACACATTCTCTTCTGTCCAATAGAGAATTCCCTGGACAGGCACCAGCGAAAGCCTTGTCTGGCAAACAGGTTCTGAGAAAAACATATTTCATTCCTTTTCCACAAGCTTAACACAACATAGTGGCTATTTTTGTTTCAGACAAGACACTGATGCTGAAGGCTGATCCATCCATGACGCCACAACGATGGTCATTCCCTCTCTTCCCATCATACTTTCCCCCTACTTTGTCCCTCCCCTTCCTTCTCCCCAACTCTATCCCAGTTCTCCCTCCCCCTGTAAGATCTGTTTCTCATTATCCACTGTAGTCTGCACTCTGTCTGAGACGGGAGATGAAAAACTTAAATAAACATGTTCTCCCTCTCCGTCTTTCTCCTGCTCTCTGACAATTCTCACAATAATTATCTTTTGTCTTATTTTAAAGCTTGTCTCACTTTTGATGCTTGGAAGTGATCTTTCCGTGGCATCTGTTGCTTGATAAAGTTGATTCACAAAGGCACTCGTCTGGCATTCATCAGTGCTGGAATTGCATTCCCATTTAATTCACTGATGTGAATAGCCATAATTCTGGAGCCTATAAAGAATATGAGCCTTTTGTAATCGAATCAGGGCTTGATTATGAGGAGGCACATTACATCAAGTTGCAAAAATACCAAAGCTATGCATGAGCTTCTCATCAGCAGCAATCTGTGCTGTCTGTAGCTATATATATATATATATATATATATATATATATATATATATATATATATATATATATATATATATATATATGTGCTAGACCAGAAGCACATTTATGGGAGAATGTTGCCATCCTGTGGACAACAAAGATAGCTAGTATGTTTAGTTCCCACACAGCCTCCAACTACGTCACTATGACATACATGCAAATCTGAGCTACTATAAACTTCATGCAAAGCAATGATTAAACTGCTCACTTGGCGCTCCAGTGAACCCAGTCATGAGAGTTTGGAGCAGCTTATGTTACTCATGGGAAACAGGTCAATGAATAATGACCCAGAGGTCAGAAACACGGAAGTGGATTTTCTCGCAAGGTTTTCCTCATTCTTTTTCTCTTTCTGGTATATAACAGTAGTTTCCCATTTGGGGAATGGTTAGAATGTGTCATTTATCAATAATGGACACTTATAGCTTGACTCATGCAAAGAGTTTGTGTGAAAATATCTTTAACTATTCACTGACATCATTTACTACCATACACTCTAAAAAAACAAAGGTTCTAAAAGGGGTTTTTCAAAGAAATTGTATAAATGAATCATTTTGTATTTCCCAAAGAACCTTTCGGTGAACAGTTTTTTAAGTTTGATGAACATTTTAACCCTATAAAGCCTGTACGGTGTCATTTTTGCTGTGTACCTTTCTGAAGCCTCTAAGTTAGCGTCATGATTAAAGCTTTGCTGAGAAATCTGTTTTACACAATCTAAAACATTGTCTTATCTTGAAAGACGAAAAATAAATAATTTTGTATTTCCCAATGAACCTTTCGGTGAACAGTTTTTTAAGTTTGATGAACGTTTTAACCCTATAAAGCCTGTACGGTGTCATTTTTGCTGTGTACCTTTCTGAAGCCTCTAAGTTAGCGTCATGATTAAAGTTTTGCTGAGAAATCTGTTTTACACAATCTAAAACATTGTCTTATCTTGAAAGACGAAAAATAAATAATTTTGTATTTCCCAATGAACCTTTCGGTGAACAGTTTTTTAAGTTTGATGAACGTTTTAACCCTATAAAGCCTGTACGGTGTCATTTTTGCTGTGTACCTTTCTAAAGCCTCTAAGTTAGTGTTAGATTAAAACTTTGCTGAGAAATCTGTTTTATACAATCTATAACATTGTCTTATCTTGTGTAACATATGTCTTCTGATTGACTGATTTACTTTTTTAGAACGTAAAAGGCCTTTTACTACAGTATAATTCTAAAGATGTCCTTTAGGTTGTGGTACATACAGTTAAAGTCAAAAGTTTACATACACCTTGCATAATCCGCAAAATATTAATTATTTTACCAAAATAAGAGGAATCATACAAAATACATGACCTGAATAAGATATTTCACATAAAATTTACATATAGACCACAAGAGAAAATAATATTCAAATTTATTAAAATGACCCCATTCAAAGCTGTTTTGTTTTGTTTTGTTTAGTTAGTTGTTCATGAGTCCCTTGTTTGTCCTGAACAGTTAAACTGCATGCTGTTCTTCACAAAAATCCATCTGGTTTTTCAACATTTCTGTGTATTTCTACCCTTTCCAGCAATGACTGTATGATTTTCAGATCCATCTTTTCACACTGAGGACAACTGAGAGACATATATGCAACTATTACAAAAGGTTCAAATACTTACTGATGCTCCAGAAGGAAAACTGATGCATTAAGAGCCGGGGGTGAAAACCTTTGAACAGCATGAAGATGTGATTATTTTTCTTATTTTGCCTAAATATCTTTATTTTTTAATTTAGTTCTACCCTTCAGAAGCTACAGAAGGTACTTACATATCTCCCAGAAGACAAAAGAAGTTAAATTTACCCTGATATTCAAATTCAAAAAGTTTTCACCCCCGGGGTCTTAATGTATCGTGTTTCCTTTTGCAGCATCAGTGAGCATTTGAGCAACTGTATTTTTAACTGTAAATGTATTTTTATTAACTAACAGTAACAAACATGAATAAACAGTGTAAAAAAAGTATGGTTCATTGTTTGTTTATGTTAAATAATACATTAATGTTAACAAATTACATCTTTATTGTAAAGTGATACCATACATATTTATCTTTTTTTTTTTCAATAAATACAATGTCAGAATCAAATATGATATATCGAGCATATTTCAGGAAACATTTATTTGTACATCTCTCAGTCTTAATTGTATTGCATATTTACATGTTTCAGCCCCCACAATTAAAACCACAGAGCTTTGATCACATAACTAAGCATTTAAATATAATCTTATCAAGACATTATTTGGACATATAAAGGCCTCTGAATAAAAAATAACTTTTTTCACTTGGGCTCCATATTTAGCTTTATGAGCAAAAAAAGTATGATGTATTAAATGTGATACTTAACAAAAAATAAACATGCAAATGTTTTTGTAATATTTTGTCTAAACAATCCACTTAAAAAAAATAAATTTTTCTGAATATTATTTTATACTGCTGGCATTACAGGGTTAATGATCTAAAGATTTTTTTTCATTATCCACCTTTTTTTTCAACATGAAAGTATGGGTGAGATTTATCTGCTTTAGGGAAATAACAAGAAAAATAACAAGATGCAGTAAATTGTAAAACTGTTTGCACTACAAACCAGTGTGTTTATAATTAATTTTTTACATTAACATAACATGGTAAGACAGAGGCAAAACAAGCTGTTTTGTACAGCTAAAAATAGCTGGAAACGGATGAAACTGGAAGCCAGACCCATAAAATTAACAAATGGCCACACCCACTCTTACAAGAAGAAAAAAGTTAATAAAGAACCTTGTGTAATGAAACGTTTCCATTAGGAATGTGACGGGATCTCTTTGGATGTGTATCCTCATAAAACATTTTGCAGTGTATACATTATAGCTGCACGATTAATCCTTAAAAATATAGAGATTTCGAAACACCCACACAATATTTTTCCTGAAGGACAACAATTTAGCTATGCCTATTAGGACTGTGTGGAGCGTGAGAAGCAGGTTTTGTCACTGCCCATGTTAATGAATGTCGGGGTAAATGTGAACGCAGAAAGAGCAACACAAACAGTCTTTTCAACCACATTATAATCATTATCTTTCTTTATAACTGCCCGTTAAAAAAGTACGTCATTGAATAATTCATTCAAGAGATTTCAATAGTCAAACAAGTCTTAATAAATTGACTCCATCATTTAATTTTTTTTTTTTGTTTGAATTAATATGTTTATAAAAGTCTTCAGTAATGAACAGTTAGAACCACTAGTAAATTACATTATTTTGTTTAGTTTTCTAATCTTTTTTTCTCCAGAATCATGGTCTTCAATTTATTAAAAACAACTAGGATTCTCAATTTATCCAGAATCGTAAAACTCTTGTTTAAATGTTGTTTATTACTGCATGTAATTCATTAAAAAGGTTTAAGTTTAATTTCATAAAGTTCAAAATGCACCTACATTTTTTTTTTTTTTTTTTGCATTTTGTCTTTTTTAGTTGAATAAAAGACTATTTTCCCTATATATTTCATCATTGAGGATTTCTTAAAAAAAAGTTTAAAAATTTTGTCTCGTTCTCGTGAACCCAGTCTCGTGTCTCATCTTGTCTTGTGGGATAAGCGTCTCGTCACACCCCTAGTTTCCATGGATGGACCATAGTTTTCTCATGGAACACATTTTCTTGGATGAACCTGACTCTTGTGTTCTTCTCTGTACTTTCTGTTTAATACTCTTCTGAGTACCATCCTACAAATAAGTATGATTTCAAAAGACGTGCAGGATGAGTTGTATGAATCACTTTTATCCGTTAATTTGGGAGCCTAACAGTACCCCTTTCCTTTCATTACATAGAAAAAAAAAAACATTAGTCAGAGTTTCTCCTGCTGTGTTCCACAGAAAAAAGAAAGTTGTTATGGAATATGACAATGACCATATGATTCAACCATTCCTTAAATAAACAGGAAAAAGTTGTATAGTAATCTAAGATTACTATGAAAGCTGATAAGACCAGGTAGAAGAAATGTGGGTTTGTGTTGAGGTGTTGAACTGTGTCATCAACTCCAACGCCCACTCCATCCTGCATTCTCCTTGCATGTTACAGCCTGCAGGTTAGAAAAAACGAAGTTGTACTTTTGTTAATGGAAAAAGACATGGAGAAATTGGTGTGCTGAAATATTAGGGAGGAGGAAGGATGGGGGGGTGGAGTAAATATGATCATGAACATGAATCTAGGAAGTTAGTGACAGTGAAGAAGCAGCTGGACATTTATAAGTATAAGTGTGCTTGATATCTATAGTATATATCTAAAATTCTGTAGTGAGATCACTGAAAAATAAGAACTCACAAAATTTAGAAGAAGCAGTTTGGAAGTTTATCTAGGACAGAAGAAAGAAAAAGAGAGGCCAACTCCGAGACCAACACGACCTAACCAGCTCCATCTGGTCACTTCAGGGGGAATATAGTCCAGCCATTCGGATCTAATCAATATTGGTGAGTTACAAGAAAGGCTCTTTGATTTTGTTCCTTTATTTTTTTTCTCTTTCATCATTTCCCAGTTGTCTACTTTTAATAAAGCCATCCTTACAGAAATACATGACAGTCCTTCCAGTTATTTCTTATAATCTGCCCATTTTTTCCATCTCCAACTCTCTGTGACCACTCTTTGTTAATGCAACTCTGTCTAGTTCTGTCTAGTTTCTTAATTCTACACATCTTTGAGGCTCTGAGGTCAGCATTGTGCATAATCAGGGACAACTTCAGTGACAGCATTGCAGAAAGGACAATCTTATCTTTTCGCACTGTAGGGATTTCAATACTGATAGGATCACTATAGTTCACTTTACATATTCCATTTCTTTAAATTCCTTATGTCCTTTTAACGTAACTTTACATGTGATATTCTTTTTTAACAATAGCTGTAATAACATAAAAATTAGGATGCATGTAGGTGAATGTTTATAGAACTGTTTCTTTCTGGATGAGGGTAAGTGTGAGGATGTGATATTACAGCAGCAGTGGCGTTCCTAGTAGTTGAGCTTAACATCACAGCAAGTTATAGCATGTTTTTCCAAGTAGTTTCCAAGTTGTTACTTTTTTAAATTGATGGGAAACTACTGGCAGAATTTCAATGTTTACATGGTTGCTGAGAGCCCATCCTTAATACTGGCACACACTGATTTTACCTCTGAAGGAAAATTACAAAAGGTAAAGTCCTCAATAATTCATAATACGCCATCTGAATTGAATAACCTGTGGTCTCTCTCTCTCTCTATGCACTGCCCTTAAAAGTTGGGATCAGTAAGAATATAAATTTTTTAATGGTGTCTTTTATGCTCATCAAGGCTGTATTTGAACAAAAATACAGAAAAAACAGTAATGTTTTGAAATATTGTTTCCTATTTTATTATGCTTTAAAATAGAAATTATTTCTGTGACGCAGCACTGAATTTTCATCAGCCATTACTCCAGTCTTTATCAGCTATTACTCCAAACACTGTTCTTTTAAATTTTTTATTTATCAAAGAATCACTGATAATAAATCAGCATATTAGAATGATTTCTGAAGGGTTGTGTGACACTGAAGACGGGAGTAATAATGCTGAAAATTCAGCTTTGTCTCACAGGAATAAATTGTATTTTAAAGTATATTAAAATAGAAACTGTTATTTTAAACTGCAATAATATTTCACAAAATTATTTTTTTTTCAGCATTTTTTATCAAATAGATACGGCCTTGATGAGCATAAGAAACTTCTTTAAAAACATCTTACTGTACAATGATTTTTCAAGTTGTTATATTATTCATTTTCAGTGAAAAGTAAATCCTGCAGTTTTTGTGAAAGTTTTTGTTTCAGAGTAAAAAAATAACACATGACAACATGATTTCCCCACTGAAGAAGTTCTTTCTTTCTTTGCTTTTTTCCAGGGTTAGGGATATGAAAGCATTTTACAGATATAAATAACATTGCTTTCTGATTCCCCCAGTTTTTGGGAACACCTCCTTCAACATGACAGACAGTCCCAAGGATGAAATTAACATCTCTTTTACCTTTGGGGCCCTCATCCTCAGCATCGTCTTCCTCCTGGGTGTTCCTGGCAACCTCTTCATTATCTGGAGCATCCTGGCACGTGCCCGCAAGCGCTCCGTCACTACCCTGCTTATCCTCAACCTGGCCTTTGCAGACGGTTTTCTGATGTGTCTGACGATTTTCTTTATAATATACCTTGCCAAGCAGAGCTGGATATTTGGAAGTGCCATGTGCAAGCTGCTTTTTTACTTGTGCAATACAAACATGTACGCTTCTATTATGATCATTACACTGATGAGCCTACACAGACTGGTGGCAGTGATGTGGCCCACATATTTGACTGCCTGCACTCGTAGACGGATGGTATTACTTGTGCTCGGGGGCCTGTGGATTGTCGTATTTCTTTTGGCACTTCCTGCTGTGATATTTAGAGAAAACAGGACTCTAAATGGGACGCACCGCAATGTGTGCACAACTTATCACGAGAATTCAAAGCATGTGAGTCTCTTTGCTCCATTAACTGCTCAATGTTATATTTCATATCTCTCATATCATACCACAGACTTGCTCCTGTTTCATATAAACCAGTGGTACTCAAATAGGTTGCTGGGGCCCAATAAAGGCCCTCAGCAAACTAAAGGGGTGACTGAAATTGATTAAAGGGATAGTCCACTCAAAATTTAGTATTCTGTCATTCCAAATCTGACTTTCTCTCTTCCGCAGAACAAAAAAAAGATACTTTGAAGAATGTCGGAATGTCGACAGCCCACACTTGCACACATACGCCTCAAATCATTAGATTTATCCGTGGAGCTGTGCCGATCCACAACCCACGTAGAGAAGATCATTCCGCAAATAGTGCAATTGCAGTTTTCAAATAAAGAAGGCGACAAAGAGTACAGCTTTAGAATAATTTAACTTAATTAAAAGGTGCAAACTATAGATATTAATAATTGTTTTTTAAATATTATTATCCAAATTTAATTCCTGTTTCCAAATAATAATAGGCCTAACAATAATTGTTATTATAGTGTTTTATGAAAGAATATACAGTTGTATAGCTTTAATTATTAATAAATTAACACTCCCAGTTTTAAATATTGTGTTGGACAACTGGGGGCCTTTAAACGAGTAGCTCACTTTCATTTTAGGATTTTTCTTCATATAATGGACTTCTGTGGTCCCCGTGAGTTTGAACTTCCAAAATGCAGTTTAAATGCAGCTTCAAAGGGCTAGAAGTCCATAGAAGTCCATTATATGAAGAGGAATCCTGAAATGTTTTGTTCTGGAAGTGAACTACTTTAAGTCAAAAGATTGAGATTCATTAATATAAGCACAATTGGCACCTCCTTGTGTTCAGTTATCAATTATATTGAAAACAGCCTCAGTGGACTGCGCTATTAATATTACCTTACGACAGGGGTGTCCAAACTCAGTCCTGGAGGGCCACTATCCTGCAGAGTTGAGCCTCAACACACCTGTTTCTAAGTTTCTAGTATGCCTAGTAGGGGTTGGAGTTAACTCTGCACGGCAGTGATCTTCCAGTAGCAGGACTATCTAAATATTTATTTTCTGATAATGAACTGTGCCTATCCCTTACACATTTTCATAATTCATACAAAAATATCTTTTATTAACAGGCAGTATTTCAGTACACACTTGAGACAGTGGTGGGGTTCCTGGTGCCATATATGATCATAGTCAGCAGTTATGTGTGCATCCTCCGCCGCCTCAGACAGACAAAGTTCAAGAGAAGGATACGAAGTGAAAACCTAATTCAAGCCATTATTGTGACGTTCTGCGTTTTTTGGCTTCCTTACCACTGCATTAACATAGTGCAAGTAAGTTGTTTTTATTTCAATCTGTCTTTGGTAATCTTTTCCCAAATCTTCATAAAATATAGAACTGAATTTTCATTTGTGTTCTGGTCAGGTTGTAGCAGCTCTTACAACAAAAGAATCACTCAAAGAACAGTAAGTAAAGTATGGTCCACAGATATTTCTCCAAAACCCATCAGAACCACTCTGTAACCACATTCTCTGTCTATCCTCAGACTGAAGAATTTCTTGCACTTCAGCCGTCCTGTCACCTCTGCTCTGGCTTTTATCAGTAGTTGTGCCAATCCGGTCCTCTACACCTTTGCTGGACGTTCCTACATCAAAGCCGATGGTCTGGCATTCATGGCCAGACTCTTTGAGGGCACTGTCTTGGACTATGGCGCACGGATTAACAGTCAAAACACCAATGTCATCAGGCTCTAAACCTCATTGGCGCTCTTTCACATAAAAATCAAATCTTGGACAATTAATTGGATGCTTCTGCATCAGTTTGTATTGTGACTGACATGGGGAATAAGAAACAGCAGTCTAAAGTGTTCTTAAATTGTTTTAAATCCATTATGAATAAACTTATTTATATATGCAGACTGCTTTCATATTAAGTCAACATTTCAAGTTTGTAACATTTGAAGATTGCATAGCCGTTACACATTCATCGGAATAACGATCACATTTTAGTCATACTGTGCATTCATTTTTGAAAGTAAACAATCATATGCAGAAATAAAACCTTTCTGGACTTGTTGGAAATGTTTAAAACCATTCAATGAGACATGATTACATGAGCAACTAAAGGTACTTTGCCTAACGCAAAAGGATTTTAGCAACCCTTGTCTTTTAAAGTAGACTTTACGAGTACATAAGTCACACATTGAAGGAGGCATACATTTTAAAATGAGAATTTATTGTAGCGGTTTCAAAACATTACATTACTGACAGTATGTGAACCTGGACCACAAAACCAGCCATAAGGGTCATTTAAAAAAAAAAAAAAAAAAAAAAAAAAAAAAAAAAAAAAAAAAAAAAAATTCTGAAAGCTGAAGAAGCCTTCCACTGATGTACGGTTCATTAGGACAGGACAATATTTGGCAGAGACGCAACTACTTGAAAATCTGAAATCGGAGGGTGCAAAAATAAAATAAATTCTAAGCAACATATATTAATCGATCAAAAAATAATATATTAAGGTAGAAAATTCACAAATTATCTTCATGGAGAATGATCTTTACTTAATATTCTAACGATATTTGGCATAAAAGAAAAATTGATCATTTTAACCCATACAATGAGTTTTTGAATATTGCCAGAAATATACACATGCTACTAGAAAGTAATAGTCCACTTCAAGAAGTTTCTTTACGACTGAAGTCAGGCATGAAAATCTTGGACGACAAGGGGGGGGCGAGTACATTATATGTGAATCTTTGTTTTGGAAGTGGATTTCTTTAAGACTGGTTTTGTGGACCAGGGTCACGCATTGCTGGCATCTTGGCAATATGTAGCAAGAAAACATGGACATACAGCACACTCCAGATTACAAACTACAGTTATACAATCTAATCTTCTGTAACAATTGGGTTTTTATCTCTGGGGAAATAAAGGTCAGGAGACCTCATTTTAAATCCATAGCAAAAGTTCGGTCACATGAAGTAAATACCTAAAAAAGGAAAAATGGAATTAATATAAACAGACATTAAAAGATAACGCTTCATAATCAGAATGATTACTTCTAGCGTATTAGAATAAAACACCAAGCCTACCTTATTCAACACTTCCCCTGCTTTCAAAAGTTGAAGTTCCTGCAGAACATTAGTGAAGATGTTAAATGGGTTTACACTAAACTGTGGTTCGTTTTCACCTCTTAACACTTTTATCAGAGCATGTTAATAATCACTTCATCAGAAACACGGACTACATGCAACTCATCACCTCAAGAGAAAACAATAGTCTATGAGACATGAGATTTGTACTCGCCTCATTTTCTGTAAAAACCGGTCCCTGTAAAAAAGTAAACAATGCACATTACAAAATATTCTGTGGGAAACCAAAATATTAACACTTTAGTCAGAGCATGTTACTAATCACTCTTTTAGAAACACGGACGACATGCAACTCATCACCTCAACGGAAGTCACTAGTTTGCAAGAGGCACAAAAGATTTGAACTCACCTCACTTCCATAAACGCGGGTCTCTGTAAATAAACAGAAATAAATATCAGAATGAATTCCGGGGGAAACCAAAACATGTCGTCGCTTTACTCCGCAACTTTAACCAGTCAGTGCAGTAGGTTTGTAATCATTTGATTCAGGTGAAACACGGACTGCAAAATCATCACGTCTGGTCTGAGCAGCGGCGGACTGGGTTCAGGCTAAAACCCTACAGTAATAACACAGCCGGGCTTACAACATGAGGCATCTGGATGTAGTTAGCAAAGCAGATGCACCTGCCAATTCGGCGACCAACAAAACTTATTTAAACCACACATTAGCTTTCAGTATTGCTGTTAAATATGAATAAAAATTATCAACTTACAGAATACGATCCAATGTGTCCACCGGCATGATCAAGAAAACACCTCCGTTTAATCTCATTTACACTTTACAAACTTAAAAAAAAAAAAAAACGCACATAGCACCAGAAAGCTGACCACCTTCTTTTTCGTCTAAAAGCTTTACATTTACAACATACATATGTTAAAAACAATATAACTAGTAATTAAATTAGTGTAAGTACTAACAACTAAAACCGCATTTAAAAACGATTTCGCTGACTATACTAACGTTAATACTCCACTGAACGTCGCCTGCTAAAAGGATGTTACAATAGCAAGAGGCCGTATTTATCTCCTAATCAACCACGTGTTTCTACAGGGAAAAAAAGCGCTTCCGGTTGCGGTACCCCCCACTTCCACAAATTATTAACTGGATCATATTGAACTCATTACAGTCGGTCTGACATGATGTGATTTCTGTATAAAAAGCCTTTAAATAAATGTTTTATGCTGTATTTTCAGCACACCTAGTATTATGCATTTCTTACAGTGGCTGTAGGCATTATAAATGCCTAATAAATTACAAAAGGATGTATTTGAAGAGAATTATTTCAAAAGTGTATGTTAATAGAGTGTAAATAATTTACTATACCACGTTTTTATTTTCTTATATGATTAACTGCTGTATAATATTATTGATACATTTAAAAACTTAAGCACAAGATTGCTGCTGATTAGTTTGCTGTTTAAACAAGGTCACCAGCCGCCCTTATCAAAATGGCTGCGGGTACGTTCCAGTTTGTGTCGATCATGCGGTAAACATACGACACTCTCATTGGTTTAACCTTCGTTGGCAGAAATATGTAAAAGAAGTGGATTTGTGCAAGTTGTCGGAATAAACGGACTGCACTTTACAAGCACAATGAGAGTTGTAATAGGTATATCGCTTATATTCATTTTCGCATTGTTGCGTAACAAAATAGCTCATTTTGAGTGCTAGTGTGTAACATTGAGAGCCTCTTACAATGTAAACATAGCTGTTATATATTAAAATATCCTGTCACCTTATTTGGACGCATGTGATCTTGTTCTTGTGGCATGACTGGCTTAATTTATCGGTTACTGCATAAATGGGAATTTAATTTTGCTTAAGGTGATTTGTTTCGTAAGTGCTTTAACAGCGCATGCGCGTCTATACGTGAACGGGATGGTTGCAAACATGTAGAATGTCATGAATCGATCCACACGGCTGTGCAGTATGGAAAAATACATCTACAGTCCATATACTAGTTGCAATACTGTAAATACTGTACTATTATTTTGCTTTTCCCCCAATCAACCCCTTTAATGTTTTACCACATTATCTATTTGATTGTAAAATTAACAAAACCTTGTTTTTCTTACTTTTTCACTTCCATCAGGTGGAGGATCAGGATTTGTGGGTCGGGAGCTGACACGTTTGTTAAAAAGCAAAGGTCATGAAATCACAGTTATATCCAGGCAGCCTGGTCCAGGAAAAATAACATGGGTATGGTCTACCTTACTTAAAAATTTTGCATTGATGTGCATTAATGATGAATTTGACTTCTGATTTGGTATCTGTGCATAAATCAGTGGTAAAGCTGTATTTCTGTCATTAATTACTCACCCTCATGTCATTTCAAATCCATAAGGCCTTCATTCCTTCAGAACACAAATTAAGATATTTTTAAGATTTTTGATGAAATCCAAGAGCTTTCTGACCCTGCGTAGACAGCAACACAACTACCACATTTTAGGACATCGGTAAAATAGTCCATGTCAAATTAGAGAATCAATTGTAATTTTATGAAGCTACGAGAATACTTTTGATCTGCAAAAAAACAAATATAACAACTTTAGTCAACAGTTCTTCTTCCCCAAGTTACATCTTCTGCCATTATCGCGAATACCACGTTGTATGGCACGTGATTTTCTGTGGTCGTAAACAAGGCACAGCGCTGTATTCTTGATAATGGTGGAAGAATTTTTGAATAAAGTCATTGTTATTATTATTTTTTTCTCTGTACAAAAAGTATTCTGTAGCTTCAGAAAATTACGGTTGAACCATTGATGTCACATGGACTATTTTGTCAATGTTCTGATCGACCTTTAGGTACAAGCAAGTAATGCCAAACCTCATATAAACCTGACAAAGTTATACAGTATAGAAGTAATAACAGTGAATTGCCTTGCAATGCCCAGCTCTGGAGTCATTAACTAAATATGTGATGTTAAAATACCCCATAAAGGTATAAGTTAAATCTAAGTGTTGCATTTGGAAACTTTGACCTGTATTCACCTATGCAAACAGGCTGAAGTAGAGTCAGCAGGCCTCCCGCCATGTGAGGGTGCTGTGAATCTAGCAGGGGAGAATATTATGAATCCCTTAAGATTGTAAGGATTTTTTTCTTAGTGGCAAATTATAAGAAATAATTGCATTAAAATAAAGAGGTCTTCCTTTTAATATGGTTATATTAATATAATTTCAACGTTTTCTCTAGGTGGAATGAAAGTTACAAAAAGGACCTGGTTTCCAGTCGAGTAAACACAACCAGAATTCTCGCCCAAGCTATTGCTGCTTCACCTACTCCACCACTTTCATGGGTGCTTGTTACAGGAGTAGGTAAATAAGGGCGTTTTATAGCTAGCTAAACAAAATATTATATATATTGTGTTTCATATAATGAAGAATAATCCTATTCACGTCTCTCTCCGTGTATATTCTTGTCTCCTCTATACTGATTTGATCCATTTATACAAAATGCTGTTTTCTGAGTACAGTTATTTTTAATAATGTAAATGTAAGGTAGACTTTTCATGCAGCTTTTCTCTGACTTTGTCTTCAGCGTGTTATAAACCTAGTCTGCAAACCCAATACACTGAGGAGAGCAAATGGACACCATTTGACTTCCTGTCTCGTTTGGTGAAAGAGTGGGAGGCGGCAGGTCAACTTTCTGAAAACAGTGCTGAGAAAACAAGACAAGTGATTATCAGACCAGGTGAATCTAAACAAATGTCTTGGCAGAGTGCTAGATCTCATCTGCAATTTTAAATTGTAATAATATTTCACAGTGTTACTGTTTTTTACTGTATTTTTGAGCAAACAAATGCAGCCTTTGTGAGCATCAGAGACAGAAACAGAAAAAAAGGCACCGATCCCTAACATTTGAACGTTAGTGTAATTACTGTATGTACTTTCTTCCACTCACCCTCAGGTGCAGTGTTGGGGCGTGACGGAGGCGCCATGAAACAGATGTTGATTCCCTTCTGGCTTGGCCTGGGTGGGACGCTTGGCTCAGGACGACAGCCCTTCCCTTGGATCCATGTGTCAGACCTTGCTGGCATCATCGCCTATGCCCTGGAGCCCAAAGAAGAGCCACCATCCACAGAGCCAGATGTATTTAATGGAGTTGCCCCTGCACTGAATACCAATTTTGAATTCACTAAGGAATTGGGCAGGACTCTAAAAAGACCTACTATCTTTCCTGTGCCTGGCTTTTTCTTGGATGTCTTCCTCGGTTCTGAGAGAGCTGCTATCCTCACACAAGGCCAGAAAGTGGTGCCCAAGAAAACTCTTGAGTCTGGCTTTGAGTTTCAATACCCAAATCTTACTGCTGCTTTAAAAGAAATAGTTGGAAATTAGTAATCAGTCAATACAGAGAAGATACCTAAAGAGATTGTGACTTTTTAAGCATACAAGTGCAGTATGTTTCTTATAATATATAATTTTTTAATTTAAATTAAGCATATAAAAATAAAGCTTTCTTGATTTAATATAGATACTCAGACAGACACATTGTTCTCTGCTCCTTTATCTGTCCCTCTTAAGAATTAGTTATATTTGTCTGTGTATACAAAATGAGCACTTCATTTGTAAATAAATGTTTATACGAAAAGTATTGAGTCCAGCTGTTGTATCTGTGGTATATTCCGTTATTATAATAATCACAGCAGATGTTATGTTTCTCATGACATGAGTGGCTATATTTGGGTCATCTATATTTGGGTCATTCTCTACATGGAACATTTACATATTTTTCTTCAAACACTACTAGAACAAACACTGCTAGAACAAATGCACATCAACACTTGATAAAATCTATATATGGACATGATTCACATACATCAACTGTTTAATTTTAGATATGCTCAGTAAGCTTCTTAAATTATGTTTCACATTATTGACTGCTGTAAAACTAGAAATATGTTCAAAATAATAATTAAAACTTGCTAAAAATAAAATGAATCATGTACATACACAGCAAAAAAATAAAAAAATAAATAAAAAATGAAATAAAACTTGGAACTGGTAGTGGAAAGTTTTACTATCCAAAATCCTTAACTCATGAAATACTTCTGTGAAGCTGACATTTCTGGTGGTGTATTATAATATACACCATGTAAAGAATTAAAAACTTTTACAAGTATTTTATAATTATTATGCATGGACTTTTAAGACATGGGATTTAGTTTTAGTTTGTTTGAAAAGGTTTATGTATTATTTTAAATCATGTAGAAAATGTAAGAAATTTGGTTTGTCTGGATAGTGTTTTTTTTTTTTTTAATCAAATAGATCATTTCATAATATTATGTTTTATATTCCAAAATGTAATTCTGAAAACATACAGCTTTGAATTTATATACATGATGTATGTTTATATATATATATATATATATATATAAGGTTCGTGCACACGTCATGCACCAACTGCCCAATCACCGCGAAATCATTTACATAAACACCACCCTGAACGTTCGGTCGAGATAAATGTACAATATTTTAGCTAATAAACAAACATATATTTGGGAAACGAAGCTGACCTGAAATGTTTTACAAGTTTATGTTTTACAATTCTTTTACTTCCAGTCGTCTAAACGACTTACCGTCATTGTAAAGTGTAGTACAGTGGCGAGGCTATATAAGGAGGCACAGACTACGTCACAGCCCGGAGCGGAAGGAAGCTTACTGTAGAGGTCACATGCTGAGTGCTCGTCACTCGTCCAATCACCTCGGGGAAGGTCTGAGACAAGAGCCAATCGCTGTCCTCACAGGACATCGTCTGAATAGACGAGCGAGTGCACAGGAAACATGGGTCACAGCGCGGTGTTCTCGCACAAGACGTTGATACTTGCACGGTTTCAGCAAATCAGCTGATGCGATCCCCGCAGACTTGGAAACACTCGCGGCTGGCGAATGAGTGCGATGTGTAAGCTAGTACAAGATACTAGAACCCAATTCAGACTACTCTCCCTCCGCTCTTTTGCTGATTTCTTTTTTTAATGAAAATAATGTAGGACGATTCCAAGGATTGCTAATATATGAAAATATACAACAATTTTACTCAAATACTTTGGGGACGTTGACATGTTGTGTAACATTGTACACACCATGTAAAACTATTTTTAAAATGATTTTTAAATAATTATTATACATTACACTATTGAGAAAAGTCTTTTAAAATAAAAACTAGGAAAAAAATTTTAATATACAGCTTTCCTCATTTGTTTTAATTAAATGCCACAAGAACATAGTCACATTATTTACAATGCACAGTGCTTTTTTTGTTTTTAGTCTGTTCCAAAATGTTAATATATTATTTTAAATGCAAGAAATCAGAAAGATGTATTGCCAAGTATGTTCACACACACAAGGTGTTTGTCTTGGTGAAAGAAAAAAGAAAAAACTTCCAGTGCACAGAGGCAGGAAGGTTAATAAAAAGTCATTTAATAATAAAAAAGTAAAAATTTAGAAATATTTTTACTATTTAAAATAACTGCTTTCTATTTGAATACATTTTAAAATGTAATCTGTTTATGTGATTTCAAACCTGAGACTCCAGTCACATAAAACTTAAAAAAATCATTCTCATATTCTTATTATAAACAGTTATTATTATTATTATTATTATTATTATTATTATTATGTTGAAAACAGCTGGGTAGATTTTTTCAGGTTTCTTTGACAGTGTATAATGTTACAAAAGCTTTTTATTTTAGAGAAATACTAATATTTTGATCATCAAAGAATCCTGAAAAAAACATAAATAAATAACTGATAATAATAATAAATAACTGATAATAATAATAATAATAATAAATGTTTCTTGAGCAGCAAATCAGCACATTAGAATGATTTATGAAGGATCATGTGACACTAAAGACTGGAGTAATGATACTGAAAATTTAGCTTTGATCACAGGAATAAATTATATTTTAAAATATATTCAAATAGAAAACAGTTATTTTAAATAGTAGAAATATTTCAATTTTTTTTACTCTTTTTGCTGTACTTTGGATCAAATAAATGCAGGCTTGGCAAGACTTCTTTACAAAACGTAAAAAATCGTACTTTTCAAAAAATGTAACTGCTAGTGTATATACAGTATATAAACAAAATAGATCAGTTCGTATGTAGAAGTTTGCTGTAAACAGAATTACCAGGGAATGGAATAAGAAATAGGGTATTTTATTGCACAGTGTGGAGAACCTGGGGCATTTAACTGGACATGACATTGTTTGTGGAAAGCAAATGGTGCTCTGTAGTCTGTAGCACCAATCAGATAGCAAAAGTGCAGATGACAGACTGGTATTGTCTTGGTATTACAACTGGTATAATGTAATACATTTCAAAACGTAATTCTAAAAATATAAATCTTCCCTTATGCATTTATGCTACCTGATGTATGTAGCCTAAATAGTTACGTCATTAACACGTCATGCGTCAACTACCCAATCACTGCGATCTCCAAACAGTTACAAACACTGGCTTAAATGTTCTTCCGAGTTATATTAACTAACAAACGAAAAATTATCTGGGAAAACAAGATTACCTTAAACGGTTTATTAATTGCGTTTTATAACTGTTTTACTTTCCGCCGCCTAAATGACTCACCGTCAATGTAAAGTGTTGTAGAGTCGCGAGGCTATATAGAGAGGCATAATCGGCGTCGCTACTCGAAGCGGAAGGAAGCTTACTGTAGAGGTTACATACTGAGTGCTCATCACTCAACCAATCACCTCGGGGAAGGTCTGAGACAAGAGCCAATCGCTGTCCTCACAGGACATCGTCTGAATAGACGAGCAAGTGCACAGAAACATGGGTCACAGCGCGGTGTTCTCGCACAAGACGTTGATACTTGCACGGTTTCAGCAAATCAGCTGATGCGATCCCCGCAGACTTGGAAACACTCGCGGCTGGCGAATGAGTGCGATGTGTAAGCTAGTACAAGATACTAGAACCCAATTCAGACTACTCTCCCTCCGCTCTTTTGCTGGCGGAATTTAATGTTTTAGTTTAGGTCAGAATGTGATAAGAATGTTTCAGTTTAGATTTCACCTATCTGACAACATTTTAATGAATGTTGAAATGAACATAAATTAAGAATAATAAATGCTTTAGAAATTGTTTTTATTGTTAGTTCATGTTAACTAATGCATTTAACTTACGTTAACAAATGGAACATTATTGCAAAGTGCTACCAAAAATAATATAATGTCTGTCCTATTTAAAACTATAGAATGTTTTCACGATGCTGAACTGAACTGATTTTTATCAGCATATTTTGCTGATCATTTCTGCTAAAAATGGTCAATTATTGTCATGTTTTGGGCTGTACTAATCGGTCGGACTGGGAAAAAAAACATTTGGAGTACTATAGACTACCAAAAGGAGAAAAATGGAAAAAACCTGTCTGAGGAACAAAAGGCGTTTGTGGTTGGCCATACTGAACCAGGATTTCCAGGGCAAGAATCCTGACAACATTTGTGTTTGTTCTTATCATTTCCAGTCAGATAGGTGAACTATTATGCTAATATCTTAATTCATAATAATAATATCCTAATTAAATAATACTCTATATGATTTAGCAGCTTCCACATGTTTTTCCCATGGTATAGACAGCATAAATTAGCAGAACAATGTATTCAGTAATACATTAACCATTCAATCCGTGCTTGTTGTTCACCAATATGGCCACGCATCCGGGTAGCTGACCAAATCAGAAGTGCAAACACTCTATATTAACCTTTAACAGATTTGGATTTTGGGCTTTGATATTGGTGAATGAAAAGCATTGGGTTCAGTGAAAAAAACAAAACACAATCAGGTTGCACAGATGAACTATTGTATTGGAAATAAACAAACAACATCCAACTGTTATCTACAAACACTGCATAAACAGATTATCGTAGTAAGTCTCATTGCGTCTCGTCATTTTTAGTGTCATCGTCTTCTGCATGAAACATTGGCAGCAGATCTCCCCAGTCACTACTACGAGCACATCTGTACATGTCCCTGTTAAAAGAGAAAATGAAAATTATTGTTAAAGGGAACCATTCATTGTCATTCACTTAGTGAAAATGCATGTAGAGATCTGTTAAATTAAAGGATTACATACTTTCCATGAAGACGGGTCGTTACAGCAAGCTGTTTGAGTTCTCCATTGGCACAACACAGCTGACACTGAACATGTCTTGGGCGGCGACGGACTTGTGTGACCAGTCTGGCCATATCCCAGTGCTTAGTCTTCTGAGCCTTCTCCTCATCGGACCTGGATATAATCAAGTAACTGAACTTCTCCTGCTGCCTTTCTTGCCTCTGTAATGATTGATTCACGGAGTAACAGTAATTGAATTATTCATGACGAATGTCACAATTCGAAAGCCATCTTGTTATGAACTTACACTAGACAAGGGCAGAGAATAGTAGAACTGGGAGAAGTTACAAGGCACTACAGGTTGCTTGATCAACTTGGGACAATGCAGCTCATGAGTGCACTGTCCAAAATAAAACAGAGCAGAAGATTATGTCAGTAAAAGGCATGAAAAAAGAATGTATCAGGTTAATAGAATAAATAAAAAGTTATTTTTTTAACGCACAGGGGCAAATACAGATGGTCTCCTGAAGTCATGTTTTATCTCCTCTTCTCTCTATAGACATAGAGTAAATGTTTGTGAGAAATTGTTCTACCACTTTAAACTAAAACTCATGTTAGCAATATTTGAGCAAAAAATCTCAAATCAAACCTTCAGTATAATGTCTCTGGCCTCCATAAGTATTTGATGGCCATCCTTGGTTCCATTCTCCACCAATACCTTTAAGAAATACCAAGAACTACATTAGGAAACTATTATAGCCACTGACTTGCAATGCATAGTATTTTTTCCACACTATGGAAGTCAATGGCTATCAGCAACTGTTTGGTTACCAACATTCTTCATTATATTTCTATATACAGGTTTGAAACAGCTTGAAGATTAAGTAAACAATGACAAAATGTATCCCTTTTACAGTAACAACACAGCAAAATGTTGTATATAAAAAACTTGGATCTATCTAAACTAAGAAATTAGTTTAATCATTATTACACAAAATATCATCACTCACAAGATAGGAGTTGGTTTTTCTCCAAAGTGTGAAAATAACATTCATCCGCTGATCCAAAGTGGCCAGTTCTGACAATGAGTAAGCAGCTATCACAAGATCAAACTGCACCTGCAGAAAAAAAAAAACCCTTTTGTTTTATTCAGATGTGTAAAAGCAGTGTATAATTTGGTAAATTAAAATAATTAAGCATGGCAGCTGAAGATACCTTCGGAGAAACAGGGAGGAACTGGCGGAAATATACTTGTTTGATCTCTGGATTACCCACCTCACTGCCTTCTGTTTGGTACAAATGAACATTTCTGTCTGTAGATCTGTTTATATAACTCTGTTCACAAAAGTCCAACTGAATGTTCTTACCTCTAAGAAGCTGTTCTGCCAAGGTGTTCATGTCTCCAGAGCTGTCTACACAAACATACTCCTTCAGAGAGTCTCCCCAGAGTGTGTGAGATGCCCTAAGTCAAAGAATTGAATATAGTATAAATTCACTAATCTTTCAGGCATCTTTCAAAGCAAATTAATTAATACTCTGTTGAAAAACAGCATATGCTGGTTAGGTATGTTTTGAAGCATGACAGAGCTGGTTTAAGCTGGTCCTTAGTTGGTCATGAGCTGGTCCTGAGCAGGAGTTAGTTGCTTAGGACCATTTTAGGAGCACCTGACCAGCTTATAACCAGCTCATGACCAACTAAATACCATCTTAAGCCAACTCAAATTGGCTGCCATGCTTCAAACCTGCATATGCATTTTTTTAAATGGTACCACTAAATGCAATCAGTTTCTTAATATTTATAACCTTTTGTGTTTGTTTCACTTCATAATATTACACATATTCATATCTAAGTCATACTTACCAAGTACATGTTCCAAGTCCTGATCCAAAGTCCAGGAGAGAATATGGTACAAACAAAGGATCTCTCTTCTTTATCTATGAAATATATCAAAAAGATTGTTTATGTTTTTGAACAAATGCAAAGAGAAACAATTGATAATGTGTATTAAATACCTCATTTAATGCTCTGAGGACAGCAGCATATCCACCCGCTAGCCTAGCAGCCATATACACCAGCCCAAGATCTTCATCGTACCTTGAAACATGCCAAAATAGTAGAGAAATCATTATTATCTAGTAATGCACAAAACCTCATGAAAAATGTATTAAAGGAAAAGTCCACTTCCAGAACAAAAAATTACAGATAAGTTACTCACCCCCTTGTCATCCAAGATGTTCATGCCTTTCTTTCTTCATATGATAAGAAATTATGTTCCTTGAGGAAAACATTCCAAAATTTTACTTCAGTGGTGCCCCAAGTTTGAATTTCCAAAATGCAGTTTCTAATGGCTCTAAATGATCCCGACCGAGGAAGAAGAGTCTTATGTTGCCAAACGATTGCTCATTTTCGAAACAAAATGACAATTTATATATTTTTTAACTTCAAACGCTCGTCTGCATGAACTCAGTTTTTCTGATTCAATATGGTCAATACAGTTGGGGTATGTCGAAAAAACTTTTGACGCTGAAGAAGAAAACGAGATGGGAGTTTTTCAACATATCCTAACTGTATTGACCCGGATTACACAGACTACACATCGCAGAGACGAGACAAGACAAGCGTTTGAGGTTAAAAAGTAAATAAATTGTCAATTTGTTTTAACAATGACCGATCATTTTGCTAGATAAGACCCTTCTTCCTCAGCTGGGATCGTTTAGATTCATTTGAAGCTGCATTTAAACTGCATTTTGGAATTCTAACTTGGGAGCACCATTGAAGTCCACCATATGGACAAAAATTCAGGAATGTTTTCCTCAAGAACCATGATTTCTTATCGAATGAAGAAAGAAAGACATGAACATCTTGAATGACAAGGGGGTAAGTAAATTATCTGTAAATTTTTGTTCTGGAAGTGGACTTCTCCTTTGAATTGTCTTAAATGCATTTGTACCTTAGGGGAGTTCTGTGGTATGTTGTTCTTCTCAGTTCAGATAATACTCTCTTTCTTATTTGAGCCTCTATTTTGTGGTCAATGTCATCTAAAGGAAACATTTTATTTTCAGTTAAATTTTCAGTCTTTAGTGGACAGGTCTCTTACTGAGCTTCTCTCCTCCATCTTTAACTCACCTCTATGGATATCCCTCTCTTGCTCCAAAAATTTCTTCTCAAGAAGAATGGCTTTCTCCCTGAGTTGAGAGGCTTCTATTGCCCGCTTCCTGCTCCATAGGAAGTTGGACAACTTATGTGCCCTTTCAGTCAGACTTTTTACCTCTGCCCCTGCATATCAAATAAAGGCATATAACAAGCATTTGCACACTGTACCACTCAGAACACGGAGCAATTTGAATGCTTGAAACACTACAAATTTACACTGGTGGATCATTAATGTTTACTCACTTTTTAAGACAGATTGTGCTGCTACCTGCAGTGGCTCCGGCAGCTGCACTGTTTTGAGGTTTGTCACACCTGGGTGCTTTCTGTGAGGAGCACCTTTCAAGAAGTCCGCCTGTTCCACAAGTGCTGCAGAACTCAAACACTTTAAAAAAACAGTAAGACAGAATGTAAATTTCACATTTACTCAAGGCAACATACAAACATCTTTTGCAAATCAGTTTTAGTCCCACAGTGTGACATACAGTACTGTGCAAAAGTTTTAGGATGCTAGTATTTTCACCAGCTTAAAAAAACGTTACAAGTCAGTTATTTCTATGTTTTGCTGTAAGGTGTCAGTAGGAATTATTAGTTTACATTTCCAAACATTCATTTTGCCATTAATTTGAATAATCCAGTGAGATTTTTGTTTGCACAAGGAGTCTATCAACAGCCAGTGCTCCACACAGAGATCTGATCTCATCATCATTCAGTCTGTCTGGAATGACATGAAGAAACAAATCAAACTGAAACAGACTAAATCCAGAAGAACTGTGGCAACATCTCCAAGATGCTTCAAGAGACTTCAAGTCACTTCTTTGGAATAAGGCTGACCGATAACTCTCTGCTGAACTAAAGGGATGCCTCCCATTCAGTGCATTTATTAACCGCCTTATCCGTTTGGATTAAATCCACATCTAACCCCATCCCAAAAACCTAGCTACAGAAAGTACAGGTCTCTGCAGGAAAATAATGGGAGTTACCAGATTGTTGGGTGAGGTGAAATGAAATGAAGTTTTCGACCATGTTGCCTGATTGGCTCATGTCACAGTGACGGTTATGTTTAGAGGTGGGTTCAAGTAAGGAGGATAATTTTCATTGCATGATTTAGAAAAACCCACTAGTTTGAAAACACCTACTTTTTCTTTGCAGAGACCTCATTCTCAGTCGCACTCCGTGAGAGCAAATCACATAAAACAGTTGTATAATTCCCACAGATTAGGAAACACCCTTAAAGGAATATTTCACCCAAAAATTTAAATTCTTTCATTAATTGTTGTTTCAAACCGATAAGACCTTTGTTTTCTTCAGAGCACAAATTAAGATATTTTTGATGAAATCTGAGAGCTTTCTGATGCTGCATAGATAGCAATGCAACTGAAACGTTCAAGGCCCAGAAAGGTAGTAAGAACATCGATAAAATAGTCCATGTGACATCAGTGGTTCAACCTTAATTTTATGAAGCTACAAGAATACTTTTTGTGCACAAAGAAAACAAAAATAGTGATTTAGAGAAGAGGAATTTCTGAATGTATCCCTTATTTTTGTTTTCTTTGCGCACAAAAAGTATACTCGTAGCTTCATAAAATAACAGTTGAACCACTGATGTCACTTGACTGTTTTCCTGATGTCCTTGCTGTATATGCAGTGTCAGAACGTTCTCGAATTTCATCAAAAACATCTTAATTTGTGTTCCGAAGATAAACAAAGGTCTCACGGGTTTGAAACGGCATGTGGTGGGTGAGTAATTAATGACAGAATTTTAAGTTTTGGGTGAACGAACCACTAACTCTTTACGGGGGCAGCCGTGGCCTAATGGCTAGGGAGTCGGCTAATCGAAAGGTTGTGGGTTAGAGTCCCAGATCCAGCAGGGATTGAAGATGGAGGGAGTGATCCCCCAACTGCTCCCCGGGCGCCAAAGCAACAGCAATATGGCTGCCCACTGCTCCGGGTGTGTGTGCGTGTTTGTTCACTACTCAGTACTGTGTGTGCACTTGGATGGGTTAAATGCAGAGCACAAATTCCGAGTATGGGTCACTATACTTGGCCTCACGTCAGGTCCTTTCCTTTCCTTTTCTCTTTAATTGATTGTTCTACGCCCCCTAGTGTACTGCAGAGACCTACACTTGAAATGCTGCAGTGCTGCAGACTCTATAAAATATTTTTTTATTATTTCACATTTAGAGATATTTAAATGTATAAGTGTTAGAGACTATCCAAATATAAAATTGATGAATTACACAATAATCACTATAAAAGTATTGGGGGAAAAACACAAGTTTAGCCAATCACTGCGCAGCAAATAACATTCTGAATCTTTTATTTTTTACTGTATTTAACTCGTTTAAACAACATATTTCGTCAATAAATACCTTTTCCCAAGGAATACTTTTAATCGACCGAAGAAGGATTTGTTAAAAAAAAAAAAAAGATTAACAAATGTAACTAACTATATCCCTCACCGTCGTCCAAACGAATAGCTTGGCTTCAGCGGTATATACAGTACTTCACTTCAACAATAACATCGCAGCGGCAGGAAGCTTACTGTAGAGGTCACAAACAGGGTGTTAATCACTCATCCAATCACCTCGGGGAAGGTCTGAGACAAGAGCCAATCGCTGTCCTCACAGGACATCGTCTGAATAGACGAGCGAGTGCACAGAAACATGGGTCACAGCGCGGTGTTCTCGCACAAGACGTTGATACTTGCACAGTTTCAGCAGATCAACCGATGCGATCCCGCTGACTTGGAAACACTCGCGGCTGGCGAATGAGTTCAATGTGTAAGCTAGTACAAGATACTAGAACCCAATTCAGACTACTCTCCCTCCGCTGTTTTTTAGTCCTAAGAATTCTGTATATAAGATACATGACAGATATACTCACCCGCTGCGCTTCTTTTAAACATAAAGCCGCGTGGCATCTTGAACATTTAACATTTAATGTTATTCGGCTGCGTAGTAAATACATGTTTATTCACGATGATCAAATCTAACAACAAATATTAGATAATTAAATAGCACAGAATACAGTCTCTATGTATGCATGTGTCAGTTCGCATGCTCATGTGGTCGTCGGGAATACGACTTCAAAATAAATCCGTCTGGAAACAAGCTCAACGTTCAATTCGTTCCTAGACAAACGGTCCGTGCTAATATACTTTTCGCGCCATTCAACACACCGAAGCAGTGAGCATTAATCTTAGGTAGGTGCTGATATCCGTTTAAATGTTGTGCTTATTTACATTTTAGTAAGGTAAAGTGTGACTTTAACGTGTATTATGTTGTAACATTTCTGTAGAATTGTTTTGTACGTAATATCCATAGTTACGGGATGATGAGGAAGTAGAAAGAAACTTGAATGATATGAGTCACATCGCCACGTTTCTGAATAACGTTTATGTAATAATTGCGTAATACGTAAACCATGGCTAAGGGAAAGGTTTCCTCTCATTTTAGCTGTTCTGTGGAAAGCATGCGACGAACAAGGAGTTGCCGGGGCAAGTCTGTGGCAGATTCGGCCAGTGACGCTTCAGAGACGAAGACAAGTATGATTTCACTTTTAGTGAACATGCCCAACCAACTCAAAGTGTTATAAACAGCATTCAAAGCATGTTAATCAAAAACTGAATCTGACAAATAATGCACATTCACAGTAATTACATTTCCAAGTAAATATGTGTAAATCTATAGCCACACCTATTTGATAGTGTTTAATCTCTAAACCACTTAAACTGTATAGGTGTGACACTGTTTTAGATATTCACGTTTCACATAGTGATTATCTTAATATTTTGTTCTTTTCAGTTTGGCTGTGGAAGGGAGATGAGGGTGAGTGGGAACCGTATCCTTCAGATGTCTGTGTCCAGCTGGATACAGCAAAGCAGGCCGGTGAAAAGTCAGTGTCACTGGCCCTTGGACCTGGTTATGAAGTGGATCTTGTAAAAATGACTCAGACTAATACTGTCACCAAGTATAAGCGAAAAATACGCCTTCAGAAAGTGAAGTCGGGTATGTACCCATGTCTGATGTTCGGAATGAGTATCTGTCACAGAAATCTCATAGATGTTTTTTTTTGTGTTGCAGAGGATCTGAATGACGAGAAGGCTCTGAATGGGAAAAATGAAGCTACGGGTGTCGTTCAGATTAAAGAAGAGAAAGAGGAGGAAGATGAGCAACCGGTTTCCAAGAAGAGACGCAATGAAGGGAGGAGTCAGAAAGCGAATAAAGCCAAGCCTGTTGTAAAAGAGGAAAGCGAAGGTTCTTCGACTTTTCTTTTTGTCTGATGTTACCAGTCCAGAAGTTTTCAACCCTTCTTCAATCGCCTGTCAGATTGAGATCATTTTCCACAACCCGTTTAATTCCCATTGTCCTCTCCTACAATATTTTTTATTCAAAAATGCATCACATTATGTTACATACAGTTGAAGTCAAAAGTTTACATACACCTTGCAGAACAGTTAAACTGCCTGCTGTTCTTCAGAAAAATCCCTCAAGTCGTGCAGATTTGATTTTTGCAGCATTTTTGTGTATCTGAAGCCTTTCCAACATGATATTGAGATTCATCTTTTCACACTGAGGACAACTGAGGGACTCATATGCAACTACTCCAGAAGGTTCAAATGCTTCAGAAGGAAACACAATGCATTAACAGCTGAAGGGTGAAAACTTTTTTTTTTGAACTTGAAGATAAGGGTAAAGGTAACTTATTTTGTTTTGTGCGGAACATGTAAGTATCTTCTGTACCTTCTGAAGGCCAGTATTAAAAGAAAAATCATCTTTAGGCAAAATAAGAAAAATGTACACATCCTCATTCTGTTCAAAAGTTTACACCCCTGGTTATTAATGCATTGTGTTTCCTTCTAAAGCATCAGTGAGTGTTTGTAATAGTTGCATATGAGTCCCTCAGTACGAAAAGGTAAATCTCAAAATCATACAGTCGTTGTTAGAAAGGGTTCAAATACACAACATGCTGAAAAACCAAAGAATTTGTGGGACCTGAAAGATTTTTCTGAAGAACAACGGGCAGTTTAACTGTATGTAAACATCTTTTATGTGAAATATCTTGTTCAGGTCAGTACTAAATAAAAAAAATAACATGCATTTTGTATGATCCCTCTTATTTTGGTAAAATAATGAACATTTTGCAGATTCTGCAAGGAGTATGAATGTGTATACTTTTGACTTTAACTGTACATTTCAGGTTGACTTTAACTATTGTTGTTTTCCCCCCTCATGTTTTCTAGAAGAGGTTGTGAAGACAGTGGTTATGAAAGGAAAAGCCCCAGTTGATTCAGAATGCAAGGCAAAAATTGGAAAGGTAAATGCATTTTAGAGTCATGGGAAGTAAAATTACTGTACAATATTTGACTGTTGTGTAATCACCTTTAAAAACTATTAAAACTTCCCTTTTTATTTAAATATAGACTTTGTTTACTTCCGTGCATTTTTCTCATTAGATTTCTTTTCTTTGGTTATTCACAGGCTCACGTCTACAGCGAGGGGGCCGATGTATATGATGTTATGCTGAATCAGGTGAATATTGAAGATGTTTTGGGTCGATAAGATTTTCCTTGCCTCTTATTCTTAACAAGGTTGCGTTTATATGATCAAAAATAAAAACAAGCAATATTGTGAAATAATAATATTATAATATAAAATAACAAAAGGTTAGTTCTCAGTGTTTAGTACTTTTTTTTAATCATAGAGAAAAAAAGACTTTTATTTTTTTTAAAGGCCATTTATTTACAAAAGATTTCTATTTCAAATAAATCCCGTTCAGCTGAACTTTCTATTCAAAAATGTATCACAGTTTTCACAAAAATATTAAGCAACTGTTTTTAACATTGCTTCTTATAAGAAATGTTTTCGGCATATTAGAATGATTTCTAAAGGATCATATGACAGAGTCTAGAGTGATGGCTGCTGAAAAATTAGTTTACATTTTGAAATATATCAACACAGTTTAACAGTATGTGTATACGAAAAAATAATGTGCAGTATATGACATTGTGTAATATATTTTTCTTTGGCTTTTAACTGTTACAGACTAATCTTCAGTTCAACAACAATAAATATTACCTGATTCAGCTTCTTCAGGATGACAGTGGAAAAGCCTACAGCGTTTGGATGAGGTGGGGACGAGGTATGTGCCGAAACACCTCAGACACTCTTTACCAGGCTGAGCTTTATTATCATGACTCTTTATCATCCATATTCTTTTTTTTCCCTCTCTCTCTTCAGTGGGTAAAGTAGGACAGAACAGCTTGGTTAACTGTGGGGGAAATCTTGCTCAGGCCAAAGACACCTTTAAAAAGAAGTAAGGTTTTAAAATTTTTTTAAACTTAACCAATGTTGTTTATTTGTATACGGTATAAGAGGTAGAATTTGCTTATGTGCAGATTCTTTGACAAGACCAAGAATGAGTGGGAGCATCGAGCAAATTTCGAGAAAGTTGCAGGAAAATATGACATGGTATTTGTAGACTACAGCACTGACGACAAGGTAAAAATTAATTTTTGCTCCCCATAGCACATGATCCATTGCTCTGTACTGCATTTATGTTTCATTCCTCATTATAGTCATACAAAGACCTAATTTTTCTCTCAGCAGGAGAAGGATGAGGCTGTGGTATCCTCTCCTCCTCAGATAAAGCCCTGCCAACTGGACAGCAAGGTCCAGTCTCTTCTAGAGCTTATATGTGACCTCAAAGCCATGGAGGAGTGTGTGCTAGAAATGAAGTTTGATATCAAAAAAGCCCCACTCGGTGAGTGTGTGTGCATTTGTGTACCAAACGACAGCGTGGATTGGACGGTTAGTGCACTAATGAATATGTTGGTCTGCTAATTTATGCTGTCTAAACCATGGAAAAATGTGTGAAAGCTTCTAAATCATATAATGAAGGACTTAGTAAGCATGAAAGGGTGAAATATTTTGACAAAGTTAAGGTAAAGGCACAATATGTAAGTTTTCGCCGCTAGGGGTCGCAAAAAATAGCAGAGGTGAAGCACAATGACACAATGACTGAGCATGGAACGTTGGGAGATGCCGTTTTTACAAATCATGCTTATGGATGAGGTAATTTATTAACGTACCTGTACATTTAATAGCAGTATTTTATGTCATCATAATGAATTATCTGCAAAAACATGAAATTTGATTCAATATTAGCCTTTTATTGATGTGTGACTGTTTGTCATAATTTGGCTGGTTAATGATGCGCATTTTTACATGTGTAAAACAGTCGTTCTAAAAGTAAATTTGAACGAACCCACCGTATTTGCAAGTATGGCTAAATGTTTTTGTGCAGCACATACATTACTATAGGTTTGCTCACCAGACTTGATAAAAACTAGGGATGCACCGAATTTTCGGCTGCCGGAAAAAAAAGAAAAACGGCCGAAAAATATGTATATATAATATAGGCCTATATATAGAACTTCTCTGGATTTACAAACCCTTGAGAACTTTGAGATAATGCAAGTACACAACTGCATGAAATATATAACACTGTGCAAGTGGTTTTTGGACATTTTATTACAAAAATCTTACATATTGTGCCTTTAATAGGTCGTAAAAATACGAGTGAGCAGTATTAATTAAGATATTAGCCTAGTATTTCACCTACCTAACTGGAAATAATAAGAACAAACACGAATGTTGTCAAGATTTTTGCTCTGTAAATCCTAGTTCAGTTTGGCCAACCACAAATGTCTTTTGTTCCTCAGTTTTTTTTATACACTCTTCTCCTAGATTTGTTATAAGTTTTGGCAGTCTGTAGTACTGCAAATGTTTTTCCTGGTCTGACTGATTAGCACAGCCCAAAACATGAAAATAATTGACCATTTTCAGCAGAAATAATCAGCAAAATATACAAGTTTCATTCAGTTTAGTTGCATTATTTACGTTCAGTTCCGCGTTGTGAAAACAATCTATTCTTGGTGATGATGAATGTATTCAAGCCAAACAACTTGAACATTTTTATATGACACAGTTGCAAATGAAAACCATTAAATTATTTTATTTTTTGCTAAAGGAAAACTAACAACAGAGCAAATTCGAGCTGGCTACGCCTCTTTGAAGAGGATCGAGGAGTGTTTAAAGAAAAAGAGGAGTAATAAGGAACTCTTGGATGCATGCAACCAATTTTACACTCGCATCCCCCATGACTTTGGGTAAGTCACACTAGTATTCAAAGGTTTGGGGTCAGTAAGTTTTTTTTTTTTTTTATTTATTTTTTTTTTTTCCAGCAAGGATGCATCAAATGACCAAAATTGGCAGTAAAGACTTCATCATTTTAAAAAGTTTTCAAATAAATCCTGTTCTTTTAAAGACTGATGTCTAGAATAATGGCTGCTGAAAATTCAGCTTTTCCATCACAAGAATTAATTACATTTTAAAGTATATTAAAATAAAAAAACGTTTATTTAAATTGTAATAATATTTCAGAATATTGCTGTTTTTATTTTTTTTTTCAAAAACACAAAAAAATCTTGACCCTACTTTTTTTTTTTAAACATTAGTGTGGCTAATATGACCTAATGAGTCTGATTTTACATTCACTATGTATATGTGTATTTATATCTGTTGTTCCTGACTTCTTGATTTTCTTTTAGGTTGCGGACACCCCCCATAATACGCACAGAGGATGAGCTAAAGGAAAAAATTGCTTTGCTTGAGGTGTGACATTATAGTTGCTGCACAATATCGCTGATGTTAAAATTTCACTGCATTCTCATAGATTTCTATGTTTATAGTTATGTTTTCTGTCTTTTAGACCTTAAGTGACATCCAAATAGCAGTGAAAATGGTTCAGTCTAGTGTTCAGAACGATGAGCATCCTTTGGACAGGCAGTATCGCTCTCTACAATGTCAAATGCAGCCGCTGGATTCAAACAGCAATGAATACAAGGTACAGTATAGGACTTAGCTCTTTTATTGCTAAAGTACAAGGTTATGTTAAAGAGATAGTTCACCCAAAAATGAAGATTTTGTCATTAATTACTCACCCTCATGTCGTTCCAAACCAGCAAGACCTCCATTCATAAATTTGATGAAATCCACAAGCTTTCTGATCCTCTATAGACATCAGGGGAACTACCACGGTCAAGGGACAGAAACGTTGTAAGGACGTTGCTAAAATAGTTCATGTGACATCAGTGGTCCAACTGTAATTTTATGAAGCTACTAGAATACATTTTGTGCACAAAGAAAACAAAAATAAAGACTTTATTCAATAGTTCTTCTCTTCCACTTCACTCCGCTCCACTCTGCCATGGTATGCGTCATGGTACTCTAGACAATAGGTTCCCTTGCTGTCTATGGAGGCTCAGAAAGCTTTCGGATTTAATCAAAAAGGTTGTACGGGTTTGGAACGACATGAGAGTGAGTGAGTAATGACAACATTTTCATTTTTGGGTGAACTATCCTTTCAATTGTAGGATTTTGGATGGTGGATGTTAAAAACTTAACTAGTCTTTTCAAATATATAGTTTTAGACACAAACTGTCTGTCTTTATGAAGGTTATAGAGAAATATCTTCAGTCCACTCATGCACCCACCCATGCGGACTACACGATGACCATTCTGGACATCTTTGCTGTGGAGAAAGAGGGAGAGAAGGACAACTTCTGCTCTGAGCTGGAAAACAGGTACCAAACCCCCCTTCTCAATTACAATTTTGTACGCTCTTTGTAAACAGGAACTCCCTGGTCTCGTGTGTCCCAACTGATTTCACTGAATTACAGCAATCTTATTTCAGATAGTACAAGTTTTTGTTGTTGTTGTTGTGTGTGTGGATACTAGAATGCTCCTGTGGCATGGTTCTCGTCTGACGAACTGGGTGGGGATCCTAAGTCAGGGGTTGCGAGTGGCCCCTCCAGAGGCTCCCGTGACCGGGTACATGGTGAGACAAAGAGATAAACTGAATCACACAAATAATATCAATATAAAATGTGTAGTTAATGAATAAGTTTACTTCCAGAATGAAAATTTCCAGATAATTTACCAAGATGTTCATGTCTTTCTGTCTTCAGTCACAAAGGTTTTTGAGCAAAACTTTCCTGGATTTTTCTTCATATAGTGGACTTCAATGGTGGCCAGTAGGTTGAAGCTGCAGTTTTAAAGCAGCTTCAAAGGACTCTACATGATCCCAGCTGAGGAATAAGGGTCTTATCTGCTGAACCGATCTAATTTTCTAAAAAAAAATAAAAATGTATATGATTTTTACCACAAATGCTCATCTTGTCCAGCCTAACCTCACACATTACGTAAGCTTGTGGGAAAGGTCACACATGACTTGGGTAAGTACCAACCCAGTGTTTACAAAGCAAACGTGCAAAGAAAGTCAAACTCCCTTTACACAAAAAAAAAAAAAAAAAAAATTAAACCATGTTGGTGGACGTTTTTTGCCCTTCCCTACCTTTTTGAAGCAACACAAATGAAGAACTAAACACATGTGATCTTTCCAATGTGATTACGTAATGCGTGAAGTCGCGCATCACAGAGCTTGTGCAAGACGAGCCTTTGTGGTTAAAAAGTATATAAATATTCTTTTTTTTTTTGAAAATGACACTGTTTTCCTCAGTTGTGACCATGTAGTGCCATTTGAAGCTGCGCTGAAACTGCAATTTGGACCTTCAAACCATTGGCCATCATGGAAGTCCACTACATGGAGAAAGTTCCTGAAATGTTTTCCTCAAAAACCTTATTTTCTTTGCATCTGAAAAAAAGAAAGACATCTTAAACATGGGGGTGAGGAAATTTTCAGGAAATGTTTATTCTGGAGTGAACTAATCATTTAAATCTTTGCAGATAAGACAGCTGCCACCATTACAACATTCTTTGTGAAAGCAATGGACTACAGAAATTCAAATTAATATAATTTTCTAACTTTCCCTCCCCCTCAAGTATGGTAAGGGGATTTATTTTGCAGACATGTCATCTAAAAGTGCCAATTACTGCTTTGCCAATCAGAAGAACAACCAAGGACTCCTGTTGCTGAGTGAGGTTGGTTTTTTCATCTAAATGATCTGCTTCCACTTCTACAGAGTTGCTTAATATTTTTTGTGAAAACTGTTACTTTTTTTGGGATACTTTAATGAATGAGAAGTTGGATACATAGAAAATGACAGCGTTTTTGTAGGCCATGTATTTGAGTAAAAACTGCTAGTTTGAAAAACAGTGATTTTAACACTTATTTTTAAAGATAAAAAGGTTAAAAGATACTAGTTAAATGAAAAGTAATTTCAAAGATCAATATTTTGTTCACAGGTTGCCCTTGGGAATAGTAATGAACTTCTGGATGCAGATTACAATGCTGATCAACTGCCTTCTGGGAAACATAGCACAAAAGGCCTGGGGCAGACTGCGCCCGACCCAAACAACTATGTTGCATTGTGAGTTTGCGTTTCGATTTTCTTTTTAATGTTTTACATGACTGAGTCATAAGTGCTGTTCTGAAGAATTTTTTCTCATTCTCTCTCAGGGATGGTGTGACTGTACCCATGGGGCCCTCTGTGAAAACTGGGGTGGGGCAGAAGGGAGGTTACACCCTTCTTTATAATGAGTATATTGTTTATAACCCTGCTCAGATACGGATGAAGTACCTTCTCCGAGTTCAGTTTAACTTCTCTTCGCTGTGGTGAGACAGAGGGGATTTTTACAGTTCTTTTAGAACAGTTTTACAGTCTGAGGTGATGGACCTACTATAATACTATAGTTATACACTATGTAGCTTATGTGTTTATATAGAGACTCAAGTATATTGTTCTGGAAATGTCTGTTGTAAATTTAATAGCTGTTTGAAGTTGGAGTTATTTCTGCTAACAAGTGGAATATTGCAACTGTTAATAAAATAAAATAAAATAAAATATATTTTCTACTGATATAGTGTCATATATAATTTTGTTTACGTTTTTTGTTCACATTTGTGAAATACAAACAGAATTTATTAATTTGGTAGAATGTATAGTAGTAGCTGTACATCAAAATAAATACAAGGGAGAATGAGTATAACTTCAAGTTTAATTTGCATATGAATGGTTTTATGCACAATTTACACAGAATTGTGTTGTGGTGTATGAATGAGGTCATGACATGGATTTTTTAAAATTATTGTAATATGTTCCTTGAGGTTTACTTATAATGTTAATTAAGTTTTTTGCACAGAAAAGTGAAAAAATTATTTTCAACTCTCATTCTGACCCTCTGTCTAAAACAACCTGTTTTAAGGGGCGGGTCCTTTAAGGCTTGTTAGTAATCGGCCACTGTTATGATTGGTTAACGTCAATGCATAGGAAACAGTGTGCCACGTCCCCTCACTATTGCATAAGAGTGTTTTGAAATCATAAACAAACAATTTACTTACCGTTAGTGATGCAGCTGCATTCAGATCTAGTACCGCTTCATCTTTTCTTCATCTTCTCAAATGTTTCTTTGTGAACTCTCCCTGACACTTGTTTCCAAAACAAAATACTCAGAACACTCCTCAGACACGATTCGGGATGCCATTAAATGGGATCATTCTAATATCTGTAGAAAGATGTGAACGAGCTGTTAAAACCAAATGCTAATGTTAAAGCGAACGTTCTTGCACTCCATTTGTCCTATTGACGACAGACTCAAGCGTGAGGACTGTCTGAAAGCGAATGCTCATCTGTATCCAGTGTAGACAAGACGATTGTAATTTCTATTTATTTTTGACGCAATGCAACACTCGCATTCAGTGTAAACAGGTGTCAGCCGTTGAGCGACTGAACACAAGTGAGCGGGGCCTATTGGGAGAAGACCAGTGTTGCCAAGTCCACGTTTTTCCCGTGTAATTAAGCTGCTTTATCACTGTTGTGGCGGTGGCTTTTTTATGTCCAAGGGTTAAAGCGACCCCAATCGTGTGATATTTATCTTCTGGAATGCAAACTTCATCAGGGGAACCCCACCAAAAATGTGCATTTTACTGTGTGGAATGCAGTTTTTAATAGGGGACCCTCCTCAAAACTCAACTGGGCTAGATTCGGACTAGTTTTGAGCAGTTTGGGCAGGTTTTGTTGTGAAAACCTGACAACCCTGAAGAAGACCATTCATTGATGTCTTGTTCTGGAGGCAGTGTTTATGCAAACAGCTGCGTCCGGGTGACATCACCTAGCACCTGTTTTCTGTGTTACATAAATGCTTTTTCACTGACAATGTGGACATTTGACGTTATGAAACTTGCAAGATGTATGCATTCAAAGATCTCTTCTATGTTACGATCAAGGGAAATTTGGTTTCTCATGTCATGACCCTTTTAAGGTGAACACTAAAAGACACTTTTGAAGTGTTCACAAAGACTAGTATATGATCGAACTACATCAGCTCATTCTAAAAACTTTCATTCAGAGGTAAAGTGTTGGCGTTGATAGTCATGCGTACAGCACGCTGACATACAGCGCTCTTGCGCTACGGGTGTCCCGAGTTCAAATCCCGGCTTGAGGACCTTTCCCGATCCCGCCCTCTTCTGTCTCTCCCACTTTGCTTCCTGTCAGCTATGATCTGTCCTATCATAATGAAGGCCAAAAATAAATTTTAAAACAAAAAACAAGTAATCTGCAGTGGTGAAAGTGGTTTGCCATGTTTAGTAACTGGACACCTGACTGCCATGTCATGTGTCTGATGAATAATCTGTATTTGGAACATATACTATAATATAATTAAAATACTTGCAGTTTGTTACTTGGAAATACTTTCATACAATACATTGTAATTTTGAATTTTCTTCAGTATGTAAATAAGATACCAGCGTTGTAGTGTAGTTACAACATCTACCAAATGGTTATTCTAGACAATTATTTGGATGGAAATGTTAAAGAAACTTTATGTAAGTGTTTTTTCTCTTTCTTACCTTGAAACATCAGTTTCAAATTCACTTTGACGGTACACTGACTTTGAATGAGGTGAATGGCTTCTCTTTTTTTCCCGCGTTCCAGTGTTGTTTATAAAGATGTTACGAAATTCCGTGCGTATCGCTTTGCTTTATGGCAGCAAGAAATTCGCACTATCCAGTATCACAGTGAATTACACTCACTTAACCCCACCCTCCCCCCAAACTACACTCAGTTGCTTGAACGCATTATTTCTCCAGATTTATTTGTTTTAATGCAGGTCTTTCCATACAACAGTGTACTGTGAACCGGTCAAACTCCAAAAGGACAAAAACACTAACAATTTTATGTTGATATTTCGTGAAAATCCTTCTTTCCCTTCCTCCTTGTTGTCCTATTTAGCTTGACATGATCACAATAAACTGTAAGTGTCATTGTATTGAAAGCTCTTGTGTGAAGATTCTTTAGAATATTTCTTTTGTGTTCACTGGAAGAAACAGTAGCAGAGATTTTGAATGACATGAGAAAGACTACACCCTTTACTACAATGAATATTATTATAGCCCACTTCATCTTAGTTCCACCTTTTTTACACTGTGGTAAGGCAATATATAAGTAAATAACAAAGATACAGTCTTTACTATATTATTATTTTTTAAATAATCAAATTAATGTGTTACATTTATATGCAACATCTTTTATTTGCTTATGTAAAATATATATGATTTTGTTAAAATAAACAATTTATTTAATAACAATTTATTTAAGTAAGCAGCCACATGTTTACAGGGTCGCAAGTGGCAAGTATTTCATGATTCACATCGGTGGGATGTTTTTCACATTTATAACATTTAAGGCATTTACATAAGGCATAATATTTAAGACTTACAAAAGGTTCTTGTGATCAACAGTTGGTAATTTACAATATGTGCCATCGAGTACCATGATGACTTAACCAGTAGAGAAAGCATAGCAGTGCTGTAAGAATATTTGAGGTCAAAAGGTTGAATATCAGCCAGCATGTGCAGACAGGGAGTGTCACATGTGTAAGTTTAATTTTTGGAGCCTCCACCCAAAATCATGAGTATGTAGAGGAATATCATAATGATATCCAAGTAGATAATTAAGGCACCAAAGACGTACTCTTCAGGATCAAGGCTGTACTTTTGCCTCCCCATCACCAGCTGACAATCCACTGCCAGAAACTACATGAGAGAGAGAGAGAGAAATTGGTAACAGTGAACCACAAATTACATCATGTAGTTTCTTAAGTGGTTACTGTTATTAAATGTTGATTATGCTTTACCAAGGCATAAAGAAGAGCTCCCAGACATCCGTAGACAATTTGCAGAACAGTGGAGTAGAAAAAGATACTGAAGAATCCAAACATGAGTAAGTCGATGGCCAATATGAGCAGAATACCATTACAAATGGTGAAGTCCAAGCGAGTCTGAAAGGATCACAGCAAAGGAAATGAGGTGATTCAGTGCTTTAAATTACATATAGCTACATTTAACTTAAAATTAGCTGTTAGATAAGTGCCATTTATAGAGAAAGTCAACATACCTGTGCAGAGAAAATGATGATGGTGAATGAGATGATCATAGTTGATCCTAAAGCGATGATCACAGCAGGTGTGTCGTGATATGAGGCTACGGTTCCCACCATGTAGGACAGACTCAGAGTGACCACTGACTGCAGGAAACATAAGGCCATGTTAAGCCTAGGTGAATTCAGGGGTGAATTCAGGTTGATCGGGACACTTTTTGTCATTGAAATGGCTTGGGAAAAGTGTCCCAATCAACCTGAATTTACCTATGTGAAACAGTTCTACCAATGGAATATAATAAACAGTTGCTATCAAAAGTTTACATACACCTTGCAGAATCTGCAAAAAGTTAATTATTTTACCAAAATAACAGGGATCATGCAAAATGCATGTTGTTTTTTTAATTAGCACTGGCCTGAATAAGACACTTAAAATAAAAGATGTTTACATATAGTCCACAAGAGAAAATAACAGTTGAATTTATAAAAATGACCCAGTTCAAAAGTTGACATACTGTGTTGTTATCTGAATGATATACAGCTGTTTTTTTGTTTAATGATAGTTGTTCATAAGTTCCTTGTTTGTCCTGAACAGTTAAACTGCCTGCTGTTCTTCAGAAAAAATCCTTCAGGTCCCACAATTTCTTTGGTTTTTGAACCCTTTCCAACAATGACTGTATGACAACACTGAGGACAACTGAGGGACTCATATGCAACTATTACGGAAGGTTCAAATGATGCCTCAGAAGGAAAACGATGCATTAATAGCTAGGGGGTGAAAACTTTTGAACATAATGAGGATATGTACAAACAATGCCACAGAACCAAATGTAACTTGTAAATGTTGATGATTATTGCTTTGGAAAATGGTCAATTATTGTCATATCTTGGGCTGTACTAATAGGTCGGACCTGGAACAACATTTGGAGTACCATGGACTGCCAAAAGTTAACAAACCAAGGAGAAGAGTGCAAGACTGTCTGAGGAAGGAAGGTGTTTGTGGTTGGCCAAACTGAACCAGGATTTCCAAGAAACTTGACAACATTGGTGTTCGTTGTTATTATTTCCAGCTAGGTAGGTGAAATATTAGGCTGATATCGTAATTAATACTGCTTATACATATCTTTACCACATATTAACCTTTTCCCTTTCCTGCTTACTAAGTCCTTCTCTATATGATTCTCAATAGCTGTGCTTGTAGTTTCATAACTCTAGTCCTCTTTCTTCTCATGAATTAATATTTTACGTCCATTTATTTGGCTGAATAATAAACAAGATAATGTAGAGTCTACATTATAACAAAAATAAACCTTTTCACTCTATTTTTCTGATGATAACTGGTGGGCATAATGCTCACATAAACCTTTATATAGGCCACTGCACTTACAGAGGAAATACGGGCTGCACTAGTCTGCCGTGGTCATGAAAAGGAAGTTACAAAATGTAATGGCTGACTTAAGGGAAGGAGATTATGTCCTGGGTCAACATGTATACTACAGAATGTCGTTAAGTAGTAAACTTTGTGGAAGATGCAGGAGGAACCAAGAGAAGGAACCAACTTAGCAAATTGAAATGCTGAAATGCTGCCTTTCCCGTAAGAACTGACACAGCCATTTGTAAATTTTATGGGTCTGGCTTCCAGCCTCATCCGCGTCTAGCTATTTTTATCTGTACAAAACAGCTAGTTTTGCTGCTTGATATTGTAAATAGGCGTATCTTACCATGTTATTTTAATGTATTATCTTAATTATGAACACACTGGTTTGTAGTGCAAACAGTTTTACCGTTTACTGCACGTTGTTATTCTTTTTGTTATGCCCTATAGCGGATAGTGAACCAGAAGTCTCACCCATAGGCTTACTTCTACACTGAAGAAAAAGGTGGATGGAAAAAATGAATGTGATTTTTAAATCTTGAACCCTACTGTCGCACTCTATTCTGATAGAAATGTTCATCATCTTCTAACTGTAGGTGACTTTTCTGTGTTGCAGGTCTGTTCATGTAATGCACTGCGTGAAGACATGTCAATAAAAGATACTCACCAGTCCCACCAGGTTCCAGGGATGTTTGCGACTGAATGAGGAGAACACAGCAAGACATGTGCCCACCACTACAAAGATAATATATGAACTGAGGTACACCCAGATGTTTCTCTGAACCGCTAACTTGACCGTATTAGAGAAGGTGAACACGCACACTACAGTGAACGTGACTAGTAACTGAATTGTTACCACACTGAACACCTGCATGGGTAAAAAGAGAGATTTGAAATGATAATGAAAATCAGTATTTGGAGCAATCATTACTTTTACGCCTGAAATGCTCACTTTTCTGATAAATGCCTTCCGAATGATTTTATCGTCAAATGATGATACAATCAACTCTGGATATACAGCTATGTTAAAGAAAAACAAATATTATTGTGATGACATTTATGTCATTAGATGGTTAGATTTTTAGATTCTTTCAAACAGTAAAAAATTCAGTGAAATAAAACACCTGCTGGGTCTGGACCTGGTTCTTCTGTTTTGGTGATGCCGACCTCTTCTGGTGGCAAGTTGGGTGGGATAAAGCCGACTGGCACAGGAACAGGTTGGGGGTTCATAACAGGCCCCGTAGGATAAGGAGGGGGCATGTATGGAGGTGGGGCATACATTGGTGCTGTTGCTCCATAGCTAGGGACACTCTCAGTCACAGGTTTTTGGTTTTCTACGTCTGTCATCCTAAACAAGATGTGGTTAGTTAAGAATGCAGTGTCAGAATGGCAAAATAACAGGAAAAGATTTTATCACTGACTTGTTATGTAGAAGTGACTGTTACGAGACAAAGAAAAAAAACGTGTATCAACAGCATCACAGTGCACAGGAAGTGGTGGTCTCAGCAGTGTTTCTTTGTTATTGTGTGGTTTGTTATAGTTCCATTATATGTTGTAGTTGCAGACAGGTTAAGATAGAAATACATAAAAAATGATTCTGAAAGAACTGATTTAATAATTTTTGTATTTTATTCCATTGTTGTTTTTAAAAATATCTTTTTGATTTTTTAAAAAAGTAAAGTTAAACAAATATATTTATTTCATATTTTCTTTGTAAATTATGAAACTTTATTTTAAAAAATGTATCCTGCATTTTCATGTCATTACCTAAACAGTATATGTTTTAGTCCACTGGCTGAGACCCATCATTTTGAGGTAAATGTGTTCAAAAGTATGAAAAATGTCACTACCGAACACCATTTTTAAAAAAAAAATTAAACACACTATTTGGGCGTTTTTCCATTACGTTTAGTTTTTATATATGTACTGTTAAGAACTGTGCTAGCTAACCATGTGCTGACTAGCATCTTTGAGTTAGGTTCAAAAATATCTAAAATTGTTACTACTGAAACAGTAATTTGGTGAAGTTTCGGTAGTGACGTCTTTGTTTTTTTGAGTGTTATTCCCTAAAATTGTCACTACCGTAAGAGTCACAACTGAAACATCTGATGATGTTTCGGTAGTGACATCTTTGTTTTTTGGGTGTTATTCTCTAAAATGGTCACGACCAAAACATTTGGTTATTCCCTAAAAATGTCACTACTGTAACAGTCACCACCGAATTTGGTGAAGTTTCGGTAGTGACATCTTTGTTGTTTTGGGTGTTATTCTCTAAAATTGTAACTACCGTAACAGTCACAACCGAATTTGGTGAAGTTTCGGTAGTGACATCTTTGTTTTTTTGGGTGTTATTCCCTAAAATTGTCACTGCTGTAACATTCACAACTGAAACATGCTATCGTTACAGGAGCGACAATAGGGAACACATAATCCCTATTTGGGGGAAATAAACAAAATGTTAGTAGAGTTATGCAAATTTTTGGAATTTTAGTTTTGTATTTAAGTATGTTTTAGTATGTGGGTTAAAATTCTGTAATGTGATGTAGTGGCTACCAAAATATTACTGTCACTACTAAAAACATGGGATGTTTTGTCAAAAATAAAGTATACTGAATAATCAGCTAAGATGTTATGATAGTGAACATGAATGTTATGAATCCTTAACTTTGAAATCAGTATGATCAACGTTTTGCCTTTTACAAAGAAAATTTGGATTAAATCTCGTAAATCACACTTGAAATATTGTTAAAATTTTAACTTATTGATTTACCTCTTAAATGTTTTAATAAAATATACAAATATATATTTACAAGGATAATGTAAGCTAAATCTTTGATAGGTCAATACAACCCTTCTATTTAAAGTATTATTACTGTGTTTCAGTAGTGACAAATTTGGGGAGAGGACAAATATTCCATAACTTTCTGAAAATACAATATGAGAATTAACTACACAGTTACTAGAAATGTGTACCTTGGATATTATACAATTTGCATACATACAAAACTTGTGGAAAAAGACATTTCCGACTCTGACCTTGAACCAGTTCTGTAGAATTGCCTATATAAGCTGATGTTATCACTTTATTTCTAAATGGTTTACTGATTTATTATAATTAGATCAGATTTATTTTACAGATTAGTAATTAAATTTCAGCATGCACACATGCAATTGATATTTTATAGTATTATATTAAACATTACTAAAAAAAAAAAAAAACTTACCTTGACTCTTCTCGCCCTCAGTGTGGTCTGGTGTGAAAGTCTGAGCTCTCAGATGTTTAATGTCTCACCTTTGTTTCACACAGGCAGAAGTAGGTTCTACATCCTCCTATTACATCATTTACAAAAAACCCCTCTGTGGAAAATCTGCTGTGAAGAAGTTCACACAGTTGCACACAACTGCCCAAAAGTTTCTAATGTGAAAGTTTACACCACTGCCTTCCTTTCTCAGTACCCACTTTTTGAACAAGTTCAGTTTTGTCTCCACTATTAAATGACAATAATTCTAATATGCAATCTTTAAGCATTTGTATTCTTGTTTGACAAAAATAGGCAAATCCTAAAATTTTGATTATGCAAGCAAGTGTACATTTGCAGATATAAAGCAACATCCTAGATTCTCTAGCACATTGTCTTAGTATTATTATAAAAGTAAGTCGACAATAGTTTGTGTATAGTATATGAGCAGGGTTAACAAATTCCACAAATGTAACCACGAAATGCACGTGCAGCAAGAGCTGTCGAAATATAGATTATACAGGATTTTGACACTTCATGGCAAAACCCACTTAACTCAGACCCAAGTGCTTCCTTTTTAACAGAATTCAAAATGCTTATCATAAAAACGAATATGAAATAAATGTGAGCATTAATTATTATTATTATAATTACTATAACCTTTTAAAAAAAGGAAACATAAGTACTTCCATCACTATTACATTCACAATCATAAATCCAGTCATAAACCAAGTATGAGTCAGTTTACTTATTTGCAAGTAATGTTATATTGATATATACATGTAAAATGTAATATATGAGACCCTGGGCCACAAAACCAGTCATAAGGGTCAATAAAAAAATCACATTTAAAGTTGTCTAAATTAGCAATGCATGTAACTAATCAAAAATTAAGTTTTGATATATTTACGGTAGGAAATACACAGAATATCTTCATGGAACATGATCTCTACTTATTATCCTAATGATTTTTGCATAAAAGAAAAATCATCAATTTTTGACTCATACAATATATTGTTAGCTATTGCTACATATACAGTAGTCAACATTTGAAGTGGATCAAAACCTTTCAATAAATTTGTCCTAAAACCAAAAGGAATACCTGTATTTGTCTTAGGACAACTTTAATGAACTTTTTTTGATCCACTTCAAATGTTGACTACTGTATACCTGTGCTACTTAAGACTGGTTTTGTGGTCCAGGGTAACATATTTCTATTAACATATTTCTCTGTAAACTAAATAAAAAGTTTACTTTTTATCTACAAACTTTAAGTTGGCTTGAGAAAGCCTGATAAGAAAGTGTGAAAAAGTTTTGAAAAAGTTTTAAAAGTTTAAAGTAGTTTTGAAGCTTAAAGTTTAAATGTTTTGAAGGCAAAACAGTCCGTCAGCTAGATAGATAGATAGATAGATAGATAGCATGTGTTTAACATTTTACTAGCATGATGCTAGCATGTTTCTAACATGATTAGCATGTTTCTAACATGTTGGTAGCATGATTAGCATGTTGCTAGTATGTTTTAACATGATAAGCAAGTTACTATCATGTTGCTAGCATGTTTCTACCATGATTAACATGTTGTTAGCATGTTTCTAGCCTAATTAACTTGTTGCTAGCATATTTTTAACATGGATAACAAGTTACTAGCACGTTTCTAGCATGATTAGCAGTTTTTAGCATGTATCTAGCATGATTGGCGTGTTACTAGCATGTTTTTAACATGATTAGCATGTCACTAGCATGTTGTTAGCATGTATTACACTGTTTCTAACATGATTAGCAAGTTATTAGCATGTTTCTAGCCTAATTAGCCTATTGTTAGCATATTTCTAACATGATTAGGAAGTTACTAGCATGTTTCTAGCACATTTAGTAGTTTGTTATCAGGTATCTAGAATGATAAGCATGTTACTAACATGTTTTTAACATGATTAGCATGTCACTAGCATGTTGTTACCATGTTTTAGCATGTTTCTAGTATGATTAACATGTTGTTAGCATGTTTCGAGCTTAATTAGCCTGTTGGTAACATATTTCTAGCATGATTAACAAGTTACTGGCATGTTTTTAACATGATTAGCAAGTTACTAGAATGTTGTTAACGTGTTTCTATTGTGATTAACATGTTGTTAACATATTTTAACATGAATAAGTTACTAACATGTTTCTAGCATGATTAGCAGTTTTTAACATCTAACATGATTTGCATGTTACTAGAATGTTTTTAACATGATCAGCACGTCACTAACATGTTAACGTATTACAATGTTTCTAGCATGATTAGCAAGTTATTAGCATGTTGCTAGCCTAATTGTTAACATATTTCTAACATGATTAAGAAGTTACTAGTATGTTTCTAGCACATTTAGCAGTTTGTTATCAGGTATCTAGAATAAGCATGTTACTAACATGTTTTTAACATGATCAGCATGTCACTAGCATGTTAATGTATTACAATGTTTCTAGCATGATTAGCAAGTTATTCGCATGTTGCTAGCATGGTTCTAGTATCATTAGCATGTTGTTAGCATGTTTCTAGGCTAATTAACCTGTTGCTAATATATTTCTAACATGATTAGCAAGTTACTAGCATGTTTCTAACATGATTACCATGCTTCTTGCCTAAGCAACCTGTTGCTAACATCTCTAACATGATTAACAAGTTACCGGCGTGTTTTTAACATTAACGTTTTGTTAACATGCTTCTAACATGATTAGCATGTTGCTAGCATGATTCTAGTTGCTAGGCTTGGTCAATGAGATAGATGGATACAAACATACCAATCTTACTTGTGGTCTAGGTTCACATATTTCCATTAACAAAGATGATCCAAAGCACAACAACCATCACACTTAAGCATATTTATTGTAAAAAATACATATAAAAACAATTTTTTCAGACATACAAAAGATTTAGGCATAGAAACAGCATCATGGACAAACGAAAGACAAAGCCATTTTGAAATGCGATACATATTTACACTTTAATAAATAAATACTCAATTGTTCTTTAGCAGAATGAAGGCAGATTGTCTGTGTTTGGGGATGTGAATGCAAATCATATTGACCTAAAAAAACATTCCCAACTCATTCATATTTGACCGACAACTGTCAAAACACAGGATCAAGCGGGTAGAGACCCTTAGCACTGAATAATTACAGAACTTGCTATGGTATTTATACTGTAATAATATTTCAAGAACAAAAACAAACACCTCCTTTGGAGTTAGGTAAGCCCCAGGTTAGTATAGTAAATATGGATATTGAGGTATGGCACCACATAAGTTAAAGGGCAAAAGCTAACTTAGAGAGCTTAAAAGATTGTCAAAATACTCTGACAATACCTCCCCTCCACTCCACAATGCACTACACCGACACAAAACATAAATGTAACTGTAAAAATGACTTTTGCCTTTGACTCGCACAGACACGCTTGGCATTTCTCATGTTTTCAGTTGGAACCGTCAGACTGTCCTGTAAAGGAAACGCACTGCAATACTCTCAAAAAGGTAGAAGTAATCTTTGAGAATCCTCGAGCTAAGGCAAAAAAGTAACAAACCTCTACAAGACACGATAGAATAATGAACATGATAACACCCACAATCAGGAAACCCCGTAAACCTCATAACCTTTACCCTGTCTAAAAAAAAAACAATTACCTTTCCATCTTATTTATTCCATTGTTCTTCAAGGGGGTCGATGACAATGTCATATTTACCCATCAGCTGTTCTCAATCACCATCCTCAGGCAAAGCATACACCATATGGCGTTACAGTGCCTGACATACATCTCCGCACCACAGATGGCCTCATTCAAGTAGAGGAGGCCTGGTGTAAAGAGTGCAAAGTGACTGAATTTCTCTAGGCTACTACGTCTGAGACGCAGAGAGGCAATTTCACAAACCTTCCCTCCAAGAGTAGCACACGCTGTCAAAATCTTCTGCATTTGAGTACACTTGAACACAAGCACTTCACTGCAACCAATAACATCCATTAAGCTAACTAGTGGAAGTGTCGCTCTGATCTGTTAACAATATACAGTTCAACTGAGTAAAAGTAATCAGATCAAGTTAAAAGAGCTTGATGTGGTAATGAGAGGGAGTTTTGCCTCAATGATGGATAAAATAACTATTCATGGTAACTATTGTAAATTTCACTCTGCCTTCCTATAGTTACAAAAAGGGTAAAAGATTATCCCCCAAAAATATAAAACATCATGCCTCATATGTAATCCTGTGCAATATTTACGCATGTACAACTCATTTGCTTTCATCTGGGATCTGCCCAACAAACTCCACAATATCAAGTAGTTCATTTCAAGCCAATGCACAAAGCCAAATGCTAAGCCCGGCATAAATTACAGATCGCCACGTTTCCATGGTAAGAAGAACACCATCCCTCTGGGAGATCGAGATGTCCACGCCGAGAGATGATCCTTGTGTAACTTCTCTCCATTTACATGTTTCTTTTACAAAGTTCTATTCAGTTTCACTCTGAGCTTTGAAGTAAAGAGTTAAGAGAGGAAAGGCAAGCAGAGCAAACCCGCCATTCGCGCAGGTGCCGTAGAGCAGAGAAAAGCCAAGTTCTCAAGAGTCACATCAGATAGTTAAAGCCAGGCTCACTCGGGGCCAGCCTGGTTAAGCTGACCACAAGTGTTGATGCTTGTTATTTGTTTTTGTTCCTTTGTGTCTTTCTCTCAATCCTCTCATCAGAAAATATAAGCTCCTGCCAGGGGGTATTGTCTCCTAGAAAGTTGAAACAGAAAAAATATAGTAAGAAAAAAAATCTAAAAACGTTAAATTAAAGCTTAAAGGAATAGTTCACCCAAAAATGTATGTTTAAAACCTAGATGAGATTGTTCCCCGAAAGAATTTAAAGAAATTTAGCATTACATCACTCGCTCACCAACGGATCCACAGCAGTGGATGGGTGCCGTCAGAACGAGAGTTCAGACAGCTGATGAAAACATCACAATCCACATGACTTTGGTTTTTGACTAAAATATGAGTCCTCCATCTATAATATTGCTTTTTTCCAGTGAAAAAGTTGTCTTGTCTGAATCAGGAGAGAAATAAACATTTATGTGGAAAACAAGGGATTTATTCTTGCAAACATGCAGTTTTTTTTTGCTTTACAAGACATTAAAGGAGAAGTCCACTTTCAGAACAACAATTCACAAATAATTTACTCACCCCCTTGTCATCCAAGATGTTCGTGTCTTTCTGTCTTCAATCGTAAAGAAATTATGAGGAAAGCACTTCAAGATTTTTCTTCATATAATGGACTTCAATTGTGCCCCCGATTTTGAACTTCCAAAATGTAGTTTAAATGCAGCTTCAAAGGGCTCTAAACCATCCCAGCCGAGAAAGAAGGGTCTTATCTAGCGAAACGATCGGTCATTTTTTTTCGGAAAATAAAAATATGTATACTTTTTAAGCACAAAAGCTCGTGTAGCACAGTTCTGGCATGCATGTTCACGACACTACATACTATTGAATCAGGTCGAAAGGTCACGCGGAACATAGGCAGACCCAGTGTTTACGAAACAAACTAAGAAAGTCAAATGTAGGAGAAAATAAGATGGAGTTTTTCGCCATACTCTACCATTTTTAACCGGAGTACACAGACGATGAACTTAGACATGATTCGTAGTAGTGATGGGAAGTTTGGATCATTTTACCAACTCGGATCTTTGAGTCTTGTTCAGCAAAATGAACAAATCTTTTTGAGTTATTTCGTTCATTTGAGCAAAATCAGCATCATGTGACAGCCCCATAAGATGAACGAATAACTCGAAAAACCCGAAGACTCGAAACAGGTGAACTAATTCCAGTACAGAACGTAATAGGATGTTGTGCATGCGCGACTGAACAAATTACTCCCAGAGACGACTTGTTCTTCGTGAGTCACATTAAACATTCGTTCAAAATAAACGAATTGTTCAAGAACGACCCGTGGATGCGCACCCGAGAGCCTATGCTATGCAAGCTTTTGTGCTTAAAGTATACAAATTTTTATTTTTCAAAAAAAAATGACCCATCGTTTCGCTAGATAAGACCCTTCTTCCTCGACTGGGATCGTTTAGAGCCCTTTGAAGCTGCATTTAAACTACATTTGGAAAGCTCAAAATCGGGGGGCACAATTGAAGTCCATTATATGGAGAAAAATCCTGAAATGCTTTCCTCAAAAACCATAATTTCTTTGCGACTGAAGACAGAAAGACATGAACATCTTGGATGACAAGGGGGTGAGTAAATTATTTGTGAATTGTTGTTCTGGAAGTGGACTTCTCCTTTAACTGATTGACTTGAGTCGTGTTGATTACTTGTGGATTGTGATGATTTTTTATCAGCTGTTTGAACTCTTATTCTGACGGCACCCATTCACTACAGAGGATTTGTTGGTGAGCAAGTGATGTAATGCTAATTTTCTCCAAATCTGTTTAGATGAAGAAACAATCTCATCTACACTACCAGTCAAAAGTATTTGAACAGTAAGAATTTTTTTTTTTTTTAAATAATTCCCTTCTGCTCACCAAACCTGCATTAATTTGACCCAAAATTCAGCAAAAGCAGTAATATTGTAAAATATTTTTAGTATTTAAAATAACTGTTTTCTATTTAAATATTTTTAAAATGTAATTTATTCCTGTGATTTCAAAGCTGCATTTTAGCATCATTACTCCAGTCACATGATCCTTCAGAAATCATTCTAATATCCTGATTTGCTGCTCAAAAACATTTATTATAATGTAATTAAATTACATTTTAAGAATATATTGAAATAGAAAACATTTATTTTAAATAGGAAAAATGTTTAAAAATGTTACTGTTTTTGCTGTACTTTGGATCAAATAAATGCAGGCTTGGTGAGCAGAAGAGACTTCTAAAGAAACAAAAACAAAAAACAAAACTACAAATATTACTGTGCAAAAACGTTTGACTGGTAGTGGATGGCATTTTGGATGGCTCGAGGGGGAGTACATTTTCAGAAAAATTCCTATTCCTTTAAATCCTTTATTCACTCAAATGTTCAAAAACTTGTATGGCTTCTTCTGTAGAACACAAAAGATGATTTTTTGAAATATTTTAACATCCATACAACTAAAGTCAATGTCGTGTAAAGTCGAAACAGTTGAAACATTGCATATCTTCTTTTCCACAGGTTTGGAACAATAAAAAATGTCAGTGACATGACATTTTAAGAAATTTAACTTATTTCAAAGTATTTTCAACAAAGAAAAGTACTTGAATAACCAAACTCACCTGAGTCAAAGTGTCACTGCACATGAAGACATGAATCAATCAAAAGGATGCTCAGGGCAGCACGGCTTCACTTTGCTCCATGTGTCAATGCAGCTTTTTAAAGAAATATCAGCCATTACAAATTTGAAAGCCTTTGTACAGCAAATCCTGATTTTCTTTTTGGATTTAGGTTGGTTATGGTTACCTCTTATGGTAGACACACAGGCAAGCCAGTCGAGCGATGGTTTCCCCCTGTAGCAGGTCTTCGAGACAAATCGAACACTCTCCACTGTCCTTAGCTAGCACATCAGCTGTTGTACAAGATATGATAGAATTAATAACCAAGATATTAACAGATGAAAGAAAAATGAAAATGAAAACTTACTGTTATAAGGGAGAGGTGGAGAAGTCAGACAACTTAGAAGATGGTCCTCAATTCGCCCTCCAGGGAACGGCTTGGTGCAGAAGGGGCAACGAATAGCTGGAAAGAAGGGAAAACTATAAAACAAGATGTCTAGCACTGTAAAAATGGAGATGGAGAAAGGATTTGATTGTAATATGCAGGTCAGTCACAGTAATAGACGGGCAAGTACGTGTCTATGTGGCCCACTTTTCTGAACCCTCTGGCTGGACTACGACCAACTGACCAATATTGTGTAAAAAACAACACAGAGACCATTAGTAAACTGTGTTTACTGCGTCTTTGCGTTTCAATCCATCATGGATCATCCTGTCAGGAATGCTGGAAATGTCTGTAAACCCCAACGCCTAATTACACCACAAGCTCATTAGTCTCGTGCAGAATCATTAATCTTTTTTTAATCCCCTTCCATGTTTTATTTAGTTTAAAACAAACAAACACAGAACTGAGATTGGGCTTTGTGTAATTTATTATGCACATAAACTTTCAGTAACCCTTTGCAATAAAGTCCCATTAGTTAAAGGATTTAACATTAACAATGTGCTATATGTTTATTACAGTATCTTAGATAGCATGGGTGTATTTGTAGCAATAACCAAAAATACATTGTATGGGGCAAAATTATCAATTTTTGATGCCAAAAATCATTAGGATATTAAGTAAAGACCACATTCCATTAAGATACGTGTATCAAAACTTGTTTTTGATTAGTCACATGCATTGCTATGAACATAATTTGGACAACTTTAAAGGCAATACTTTGATTTTTTGCACACTCAGATTCCAGATTTTTAAGTAGTTGTATCTCAGCCAAATATTGTCCTATCCTAACAAACCATACATCAATGGAAAGCTTATTTATTCAACAATTCAATTGACCCTTATGACTGGTTTTGTGGTCCAGGGTCACATACTAATAAATGTTTAAGTTACATTAACTAATGCTTTAGAATATTATTGCTAGTCCCTGTTAATGAATGCTAACAAATGGAAGCGTTACCAAACTATTGACGTTTGCATGTGGAAAACAAAACGAGATGAATAATAGAGATCTCACTTTCTTTGCTATTTTTTTTTAAATTAGTGTTAATGGTGAATAAAGCCGTCGTTAAGTCTAATGTCTTTTGTTGAACCAACATAGATTTGAAATGACATAGGCGACATAATTTAAATTTTTGGGTGAACTAGCTACTTTGAATACCATGAAAAGGAACATACAGGATTGTTTTGCTTTATACGAAATGTATTCCGCTATTGAACATTTTTTGGCTATCACTCAGAGTAAACAGGGCAGGTTTAAATGACAAAACTGGAGCCGAACAGGGTGTAACGTCTGAGGGAAAGAAACGATGAGTCTTTCAACTTACCACCGTGGCGGTTGTTGACCCTGTAGAGGCCAATCCACGCCTCAGACACTGGCCGGGCGTGAGTCCCTCTCACTCGTGCGGACCTGGCTGTGACGCCGCCGGCGGAAGAATGGCGACCACCGGGCAACCGCTCCGAGAAAGTGCGCTGCGGTGCACGGCCTATTTCCTCCCCGCTCACAGGGCCTCCCGGACTGCCATCCTCCTCGCGTTTGTCCTCGGCCCCGTTCTCGTCCGTCGGCGAGGCCTGGCTGCTCAGCGAAGGGGACATGTGGCTGTCGGCGGGGCTGCCGTCGCTGCTCGCCTGCTGCCCGGTATCCGAGTCGCTGCCCTCTTCCGACCGGCTGCGGTTCGTCTCTGAGTCATGGTCGAAACTCCCGGAGAACTCCACCATGAGGCTAGTGGGCCTGGTGCTTCGGATTCGTCGACAGGACTCTCTCTTGATGCCATCTTTATCGAAAGGTGTCGAAGCAGCCTCCTCGTGTAAACGGCTCGATCTCGTCCCCATGTTCAACGGCGCGCAGTGCTCCCTAATACCGATCGATCGATGACTGATTAGCTAACCCGATTGCTTCCGTCACAAAGCCCTTACGCCATATAACCATATGCCACATTTATCTAGAAGTCATAAGGATAGCACTGAAACGTGTTGTGTTTTAATTTCTCTTTCAGTTATGACAACAGCCTACCGCATTTTCCTGGCAGTTATGTCCTGTGGTCCCCGTTCAACGCACCATACCGGAAGTTGGCCTCTTTCCTTCTTCGTTCAACCGACAGTGTGACGTCACGCCCTAAATTAACTTTTTATCCAATCATAGAGCAGGCACATTAATGTTTGAAAAGTATGTGATTTTGTTTTGTGAGAATTTTGTTAGATGTCATTATTAATTCTAGATTAAATCTATAAACTTGTATTTGTTCTTTATTCGTTTTACATTGGCAATAAAACGTTTCTGTACAGTCATTTCCTTATTCAAAGTGACAAAACTAATTTGCTTACTTTATAAAAGCTTTACTGTATGCTTTACAAAACTGCACAAGTAAAAAGACAATTAAAGCCTATAAAATTGTATGTAAATATACAATAATATAATATATTTTGTAGCATAAAATTGTGTTTTTCCATTGAAGATTATTTTATATACACTACCAATCAAACGTTTTTGAACAGTAAGATTTTTAATGTTTTTTTAAAGCAAAAACATGAAAAAAATTCTAAATATTTTTTAGTATTTAAAATAACTGTTTTCTATTTGCATATATATTTTAAAATGTAATTTATTCCTGTGATTAAAGCTTAGTTTTTACTCCAAACTTTTAATGTTACAAAAGCTTTTTATTTCAGATAAACGCTGATCTTTGGATCTTTCTATTCATAAAATAATCTTGAAAAAAAATGTACTTAACTGTTTTAAATATTGATGATGATGGTGATAATAATATTAATAATGAATGTTTCTTGAACACCAAATCAGCATATTAGAATGATTTCTGAAGGATCATGTGACACTGAAGACTGAAATAATGATGCTGAAAATTTAGCTTTGATCACAATAATAAATTACATTTAATTTTTTTTTTTTTTAAATTGCAAAAATATTTTAAAATTTTGAATCAAATAAGTGCAGGCTTGGTGAGCAGAAAAAAACATTAAATATCTTACTGTTCAAAAACTTTGGACTGGTAGTGTATCACAAAAAAAAAAAAAAAAAAAAAAAAAATCGGAAGAGTTAATATAGCTGCAAAAAGTTATTGTTTGTGATATTTGATCTTTTCACTTATTTGCAGATTAATCTGAAGCTTTTCTGAGTCAGCGATGCAAGTCCAAACAATACAAGGGTCATGTTTGCTTTACTGAATCATTACAGATTCCATCTTGCCCCAGACTGTGCAAAATTTACATTCGCCATAAAAACATCAGCCGTAGGTAGCTATGAAGATGTTGGTAGCTCAGAAGACGCTCTTATTGCTTTGTGTTGGGGTTTCACTGGCACAAGATTCCAATACAGCAGAAAAGTTAAAGAACATTGAGGAAAGGCTGAGAGTCACTGAGGAAACACTGGAAGAGCTGAAGAAGGAAAATCAAGGTAAATATCTCATAATAATAATTCTGTGAGCTCTCATCTACATCATATGTATTTTCACCTTAACAAGACACGTTGATTCTGCATTGTTCAAAATTCTGCGTTGGTCATTCTAAACAGTTTTAAGGACTTTCACAAAAGCCTCAAGTGATAAACTCAAATCTATCCAGGCAGAAAATAAAGGTAAATGAAAATAATTATTATGCGATGTTATATTTAAAACCAAGACAAAAACAAGTCCATTTACCTTTTCACAGCCAAAAAGGTTGCCTTTTCAGTTGGACTTTTGGCATCTGGATCACAATCATTTGGACCCTTTGATACTCGGAAAACACTGCTGTACCAAAAAATCTTCACTAATGTTGGAAATGCATATGACCCTAAACAGTGGTAACCTGTGCCATTCATATTTCTTCATTATGTTAATTGTTCAATGCATATTCAAGCATTAAAAGCATTTCTTTACAGTTCCTGAATTCATGTATCTCACAGGTACTTTCACAGCACCAGTGAATGGAGTCTATTTCTTCAGATTTTATGTTCACGCTCATACTCCTAACCAAATGGCAGTCAGCCTCCATAAAAATGATCAGCTCCAATGCTCTGTGTATTCTCTGAAGCCTGAGAGCAATGCTAATGGCAGCAATGGTGTTGTTCTCTCACTGCAGAAGGGTGATGAAGTATACACACAGCTGTGGGAAAACAGCTGGGTTTTTGATGATGGAAACAGCTACACCAGTTTTAGTGGTTTTCTGCTTTTTCCAGTGTGAGTGTCCTCAGAATACAGAACTGGATGTGACAAAAAGATATTCATACCACTTGTGTTGTAATATTTGTGTGATATTTGCCTCAAAGGAGGAGAACATTGTACATGCTTTGTACATGTGAATTTTAAATGGAAATGAATGTATCAGTATGCAATACATTTTTAATATGCGATAAATCTTTAACAGCCTTGTCTTGATTGCAGTTCATTAAAGGAATAGATTAACCAAAACTATACTTACCCTCAGACCATCAAAGATGTAGATAAGTTTGTTTCTTCATTGGAAAAGATTCAGAGAAATGTAGCATTGCATCACTTGCTCACCAATGGATCCACTGCAGTGATTGGGTGCCGTCAGAATGAGAGTCCAAAATAATCCACACAACTCAATGACACAAAAATGTATCATTTATTTTTAATTTCAAACCATTGCTGAACTGTACTTGAATTTTTCTGAAAGTGAACTAGTAGAATATTATTTGGAAGGGTGACTCCAATCGTTTTTGTAAGATTTTTTTATTTCTTCCTTATTCAAACATCAGAACAGTAACAATACATATTCTGTTTCACAGTTCACACACCACATGCCATTCTGAATTACAGTTAATGTCATTCCACACACCACTTTTGTACATAACTATACAGTCCTCTAGTCCATTATGATCGTTTGGCTCTTTGTCTTTCCATTTGGTAAAAGTTAAAGGTTGGTCCTTCATATCCACAAAATGGCCTTCTTTCTTTTTGTCTGTTGCACCAATATATATAGAAGTAGACTTAAGGGCAACTTGCATTGAAATTAGCACTTTATTCTCAACTTCACTTCTTGGCAGGACAATTTTAGCCCCAGCGTCAGAGCAGTATTTCTGTGCCTCGTCAAAATTTCCCACCAGCCCATCAGACACGTAATATTTCTGTCCCACTTTCTTGAACACGCGAAATCCTAGGACTAAACATTTGAAAAAACATTATCTTACATAAACACATTCTTCCATGAATAAACAAAATATGTATAGTGTAATCATTTTTATGTAGGAGATTTTTACCTTTCTCAACTGAAGTGAGTCTGTCTGTTAGGTATTTGACATCTGATTGAAGTTGTGGTGGTAATGTGTTTGGAACAGCAGTGCCTGTAAAAGCATAGCATAGTGAATATCAGAAGCATATATCTAGAAGTATATTTTGTCTATGTAAACAAAATTAATAATTGATCATTATTTAACTGATTGCTTGGCTGATAAGACGCCCGGCTTGAATAAAAGATTTTAAATATAAATGTTTTTCATTTTAATAAAATAAAATATTACTAATAAAATAATTATAAATATTTTAAAATATAATCTATTCACTGTGCTTTAATGTTACCAGGTGTTCCTGGATTTCCTTTGTCTCCTTTAGGACCAGCAATGCCAGGTGGTCCTATTTTTCCTGGGGGTCCCTGTGCACCAACTCCTGCAGAGTAAAAGAGTGATGAATAAATCTCATTTCTCTGATCTGCAGTCGCCTTACCTTTCAGCATTATGTTCTACCACTACATCACACGTAAAGGAGTAGTTCACTTTCAGAAGAAAAATTTACAGATAATGTACCCCCCCCCCTTGTCATCCAAGATGTTCATGTCTTTCTTTCTTCAGTCATAGAAATTATGTTTTTGCTGAGGAAACCTTTTCAGGATTCATATAATGGACTTCCATGGTGCCCCTGAGTTTGAATTTCCAAAATGCAGTTTAAATGCAGCATCAGGTGGTTCTAAACGATCCCAGCCGAGGAACAAGGTTCTTATCTTGCGAAACGATTGGTTATTTTATTTTTTTTATTTATTTTTAAACCCTTACCCATCGGCTGGGATCTTTGAGCCATTTGAAGCTGTATTTAAACTACAGTTTGAATTTCCAAAATGTCCATTGTAGTTTAAATGCAGCCTTTCTGAAGAAAGGGGCTGTAAATTTTTTGTTCTGGAAGTGAACTACTCTTTTAATGACTTAAATGTAACACACTAAAACAACAAAAAGCATAAACCTGGATCTCCTTTTTCCCCTTTTGGCCCAGGAAACCCGTCTCTTCCATCTCTGCCAGGGCTGCCGTTGTGTCCAGGTGTGCCCGGCAACCCAGACAAAGCTGGACAACTACTTTCAGCTGCAGCTAGTAGCAGCACAAACTCCATTAGGAGCAGCGCAACACAGAACTGATGCTTTAACAGCGCCATCTGCTGTTCACTGTGGAAACAAGCAGGATTTCTGTTGCTGCCACAAGTGTTGTATTCACCCGACAGAGACACGAGGGAAAAAAATAAAATGTAACAATAATCATAATATATAAATATACAGTAGTCAACATTTGAAGTGGATCAAAAAAGTTCATCAAAATTCTCCCAAATTCTTTTGTTTTCGTTTTAGGACAACTTTGATGAAAGGATTTGAAAATAATTATATATATATACATATATATATACCGTTTATAAAATTATTTTCACGAACGACTCATTTCAAACAAATTCCCAATGTCAAGCAAAAAGATAGCCTAACTTAAGAGCAACAAATGCAAGTTTCCTCTCACAAATTTACAACTATCTTTTAAATGTTAAAAGGCATTCTGCCAAACAGTGGTCTCATTTCAAAGTTATAAAATACTAAAACTGGATAACAAAACAAACTACTGACATGTACTTTACTCTTTTGTTTTTAAAAATCCTTACCAGAACAATGTAAATCTTACCGACAGATCAGGCCTGGCGATCAGCACTAAAAGAAAACACAACTGTAAAAAAACCCTTCAACAGTGACGTAATCGACCAGATCAAAGTTCAATGACAAAACAAAAAGAAATTTTTAATCAGACATGGAGATTTTGAACAAGTCTTTAATGCAAATTAACAAGAACAAGATTTCATGGAGAAATTCTTTTCTGATATAGCTCCCCCGCTGTAACCTAAGGAAAAAGGAAGAAAATGTGAACTATTGTTTAGCTATTTCTATGTTTTTTGTTTTATTTTATGTTTATTTATTTATTTATTTTTATTATTATTTTATCTATTTGTTTCTCTCCCTTTAGAGCTGTAGCACAAAAAGACAGTCAGTTTAATGAACTGTCTGTAGTTTTCCATTACTGTAACAGTGCAATTAAGTAACTGAGAAATCACATGACTCTTTTGAAGAAATAGCCAATAATACATTGATGGGTCAAAATTATTGATTTTTTCCTTTATGCCAAAAATCATTAGGTCATTAGGTAAAGATCATGTTCCATGAAGATATTGTGTGGATTTCCTATCATAAATATATCAAAACCTATTTGATTTTTGATTAGTAATATGCATTGATAAGAACATTTATTCTTTATTGTCATACTCAGATGTATGAGAAATTCTAAAAAAAAATTACCCTTATGACTGGTTTTGTGGTCCATGGTCACATATTATCACTTATTATTTTGATTTGTGCAAAATTTTTGAATCATATTTAAAGATAATATAAACCGTATTGCATTTTTTTCCCAAAGGTGTTTTATTTGCATTGTCATTTACATTTTGTTTTGTGTTGGTTTATAGGGTCAAAGGAAATGTCTGTAAACTTAACAGAAAGGCAGAAAATTTTCAGTACCTTTTCCAGTATTCTATTTTTTTTTCTTATGTAGAAATAATCACTTTGTTGAATCTAAATACATCTATGTCCAAACACATATTTGATATATACTTAATAAGTTTTATACAAAAACAAGAAGATCCAGTCTTTATATAAATGTTAATGATTTATTTTCTTAGGATAATTAGGAATGAACTCATAGCTTTGTTTATACAGAAGTCAAAGGCCAAAGTTATGACAAACTAGAATGTTTTCTTCTGCTCATACTTACAATTTAAGTTTGAAAGTAAACAATTACTTCAAATGCACTCAGAGTTTTATCCAATTTGTAGTTCACACACCACATACCACTCTGAGTCACACTTAAGGTCATTCCATTCACCATTCACCATCTTAGGTTAATTTTTCATCCATTTGGTAAAGCTTAGAGGTTGCTTGTGCATCAACAAATTTCCCCTCTATCTGTTTGTCTGTTGTTCCAATCATTATATAAGAAGATCCAAGGACAGCATGCAATGACATTAACAAGTTATTTTCCTCTTGATTTGTCGGCAGGACAATTCCTCCCCCTGCATTTTTGCAGAACTTCAATCCATTATTGTAATCTGCTTTCAGCGAATCAGACACATAGTATTTTCCTCCAATATTCCTATATGCGAAATCTGGAATCTGGAATATAAAGGTTAAATATTGTTTAATAAATATGTTAACAGGAAGGTATTAAACTTAAATATTTTTTCAAAACAATAAATGTATTACTTGTTTGTAAGTAACATAAATTTCTCTATTACACTGAGTCTGTCTGTTAGATGTTTGATGTCTGCTTGAAGTTTTGTAATTAAATTAATGTCAGCAGCAGTACCTGGGGAGGAAAACATGAAACAGTGAAATTTCATTCTTATGAAAAATATGCAGTGTGCAATTACGCAATTATGCAATATGGAAAAGACACAAAAAGACTTTCCATGCATCCTGGGTGTCCTCATCAAACACACAAAATACTACAATTAATTTAGAGAATAACAGAATTTCTGTGCCTTTATACATTAAACATATCTGTTTTAATGAAAATGTATTCTACGTCTATAAAATATTCTTGCCAAATCTTGCTTTAAGGCTTGATTAATAATCATAGGCATCCACAGCTGACATCCTGAAAAAAGGGAGGTAACCAATGGCATTTGAGATTACAATTAAAACAGCAAGTCCCGCCCCACGACTGAAAAAAATAAAGGTGTATAGAACAACTAGAAACTACTTGGAAGCCAGTAACAATTAGTAACAATGGAGACTGGAAAAGTGCATAAAATTATGCTAGCAAGAATGCATGCTTTTATCAAGGCCAAACGAGGCTATACAAAATAAAATTCAAATATTTATTTATTTCTATTTTTATTTATTTCTATATCTATATTTCTCGGTTCTGTACAATGGTTTTGTCGTTATCAACAGTGTTGGGAAGGTTACTTTGGAAATGTAATAGGTTACAGATTACAAGTTATTTGATTTAAAATGTAATAAGTAGTGTAAATTTTTAATTACTTTATTAAAGTAATGTAACTCATTACTTTTAATTACCTTTTGATTACTTTTCTAAATTTCTAATATTTTCATCTGTTAATCATTTTGAAACATTTAAACCAGGCAGAGTTAACCTTACAATAGCACTCAACACTGATCACTGTCAGACTTTCAAAATCCTTCATCACTTGAATTGAAGATTATAATAAGTAAGGGATAACATAAATCTTTATTTTGCGATAACAACTGGCTGGATGCACATTATCCAAGTTATTACACAGCTGCTTGATAGATTATTTAGATGTTTCATGTCAAAATAATTAGACACGAAACACTGATCTAAGTTGAAATATTTGAACGCAAAGCTTCCATGGAAAAATCTGTTGTTAGCAAATGGCAACTTCAAACTAGACATTTTAGGGACACAGTGCAATCATACCAGTTTTCGTGACGGGAATCAAACTCGGGTCGCCATGAGTGCAGTTGCGCTATGTTGGCACGCTAACCACGAGGTTATTGGCCTGAGGTTCAATGCAGATTTGAAATCATAACAAGAAATAGCTTAACAGCTATGATACTGGGTTTGAAATCAAATGTTTGCATAGTTATGACAGAAAACACTAGCATCTAACAATGCCTTGGAAAAAAAACAATTAATCTTAAAAAATAAAGTATATGTATAAACCCAAATAAGAAATAAAACAGTTATATGTTTGTGTAAGTATGTGTCCTATTCTGTGTCCTAAACTCCTGAAACATTGGTGTCTCATTTTAGAGCAGTCAATGCAATTTATGAAAGAAGTCAATTAAATCTGTAAGTGGGGGTGGGTGTGTGAAAAAATTCAGATGTAATCCCCTTTGTAATCACTGACATTTTTCAACAGTAACTGTAATTTAATTACACATTTTTTTCTCAGTAACTGTAACTAATTACAATTACATTTATGTTGTAATTAAATTACATAATTCCGTTACATGTAACTAGTTACTCCCCAACACTGGTTATCAATTCAATCTTTTGACGCTGAATTGCCACTAATTCTACAGTGAAAGTAAAATGCGCATTTGCACATTTGGAATGCGCCGGCATTTACAAGCTATTTAAAAGCGACAATGACGATACAATTTTTGTAAAAAAAAAAAGTTGGCAGGTAACAGGTGGTATAATAAAATTGTTAAGAACTGTATATAGTTTTGTGAGGATTTGACCAATAGGGTCTGGCTGCAGACATCTGCACCTGCACTCTCAGATAACCGCACTTCCGGAAGTGGCGTCACCTGCAGTCGATTTTATTTTTACTTTTTTTTTATTTATTTATTTATTTTTTTATTGAATCTCTCAACATTTTTCAACAGTAGCCAAGTGGTGAAAACAAGAAAAAAGAAACTAAATGACAACGTCACTCGCAATCGTCACCTGCACTCTCAGCTACCTGCACGTCACTTGCAATCCACACAAACGGTGCGTGTTGCCAATCGAGACAAGATGCTGTGGTCGTTAAATGATTAAAACTAATTTAATAGCATAATATACGGGGTCCTGCAATTCATCTGTAGGAGAAACTAAAAACGTGAAAGCGCAAGGCTGAGGCTCTGTAGCAGAATCGGATTCACACATCTATGAGTGAGGTAGTTTCATTTCAGTTGCAGAGACTGGAATTGCGCGACACCGCACATGCACCATGTTCCTAGATTCTGTTTGAGTTATATATGGGCGTCGAAACGAAAGCGCGCCCGTTCAGATAATATGTGTACATCCGGGGATAGACGGCACATCCACTGATTCACGCAGGAGTAAACAAAAAACGTTTAACGAATCATTTACGGTAGGCTACGTTCTGGCGAAAGGGAACAGGCCATAGACATTTGAGAATACATTGCTTGCTTTTGAGAATATATTGCTTGTCTTACCCGAGAAAATGTATTTGACGCGGGCCCCTGGGCACCTGCCCAATTGCCCATATGGTTACAGAGAACATGTCATTTAAATAGTTTTTTAATGAAAATAACAAATCGTTTCGCTAGATAAGACCCTTCTTCCTCGGCTAGGATCGTTTACAACTCCATTTGGGATCGTTTGAAGCTGCATTTCACCATATCGGTCTATTATATGGAGAAAAATCCTGAAATGTTTCCTCAAAAAACACTATTTCTTTACGACTGAGGAAAGAAAGACATGAACATCTTGGATGACAAGGGGGTGAGTACGTTATCTGTCAATTGTTGTTCTGGAAGTGGACTTCTTTTTTTAAGTTATGGTTAAAAGAATACTTTACAGTCTAGAGCTTTATTAATTTGACATTAACTACATTATTTATTGATTGTTTCACTGATTTTTTTTTTTTTTTGTTTATTTTTGAATTCTGTTTTCAGACACCTGGCTTAAATAAATGGTTTTTAAATATAAATGTCAACCTGTGTTGTTTCTTAACAAACCTCTGTGTTAAGGACAACACATTTTGTGTTACTTTTAAGTCAACCATGTATTTATTATTCCTGCTAATTAATTGTCTATACACTATGCGTTATAGTTACACAATTTGTGTCTATTAATTAAAATATTTAACACAAAAAAATGTGGTAAAACTTAAAGAATGATAATTAAATCTAATTTCTATGATCTGTAGTCGCCTTACCTTTCAGCATAATATTCTACCGCTACATTAATATTACTTAATAACTTACCTTAAACTTATCACACCAACAACTGAAATCATAAACCTGGATCTCCTTTTTCTCCTTTCGGTCCAGGAAAGCCGTCTCTTCCATCTCTGCCAGCGCTGCCGTTGTGTCCAGGTGTGCCCGGCACCCCAGCATAAACTGGCAGCACAAACTCCATTAGGAGCAGCGCAACACAGATCTGATACTTTAATCTGCTGTTTACTGCAGATATTGCAAGATTTCTGTTGCTTGAGTGCTAAATCCGTTTCAGTTCTGTGTATGGATCTAGTTTTACGTTCTCTTGATTTATATGTGATTGTGATTAAAGAAGTTTTTGTTTCCTGATAGGTGCCCAGTGTTTGTCTAGTGCAAATTCATGGTGTTTGAACAGTTAAAAACGAACACCAGGACATCAAACGCTTGATCTCCTGAGAGAAACTTTTATCCACTAACCCATTTAATACCACCTGCAGAGACTTTTGGTTCATTATACACTAGGGAAATAAGGAGAGGAATAACAACGAATGGTAAAACGGTTTGCACTACAAACCAGTATGTTCATAATTAAGATGATACATTAAAATAACACGGTAAAACATACCAATTTGCAATATCAAGCAGCAAAACTAGCTGTTTTGTACAGCTAAAAAAAGCTGGATACGGATGACCCAGTTTGAAAAAAACAGCATATGCTGGTTAGGTAGGTTTTGATGCTTGGATGCTGGCTTTAGCTGGTTTATGCTGGTCATGTGCTGGTCCAGGGCCATCTTAAACCAGCTTAAGGACCAGCAAAGAGCCAGCATAAACCAGCAAAGGACCAGCATAAACCAGCTAAGGACCAGCTAAAACCAGCAACCAAGCATCAAAACTGACCTAACCAGCATATGCTGTTATTTTCAACAGGGGAGACCAGAAGCCTGTCCTATAAAATTCTGTGCCCATTCTTACAGAAAAAAAGGTGGATAATAGGCCTGTGCTTTTTCAGCTGATGCACATATGCAGGGCTCAGTTCTAAATGACTAAAACCAATTCATGTTTGTTAGTTAGTGGTTGTGTATATTTTTGGTATCTTATCAGTTTGTCCTTTTCTGAAATGTCTTATACGAAAAATACATACACAAAATAAAGTTTATACAAAACAACAACATCCTATGTTTGTTTAAATGTTAATGATTCATTTTGTAAGAGGAATTGCCAGTGAAGTCATTGATTTGTTTATTCCATTCAGAAGTCAAAGGCTAACAACTGTTACCCATCTGAACCAGGGAATTTTTTATAACAAAGGTATGATGCAGTCAGTTCGTTAGTTAGTTTCCTAACAATCTCACTAACAAAACAACTTTAGTGTTCACTGGGGAATAAACTTGGACATAATTGTGCAGGGCATAGAACAGACATTATAAACAGACAAATGGGATCAAATTTCTATCCTATAATAGTTTCAGCTGCACAATTAATATCAGATTTGCATTGAAAGATGCACTGTTTGATTTATGACAAATGATTGCAAGAATGCATTTATTAAATTGTTAAAAACATTTATGAAAATTATTTTTGTATATTTTATGCCCTGTAATTTTTTTGTATTAAAGAATATGCATTCCGTGTGCACTGCCTATTAATACTGCAGATATGTGTATACGTCTTAATGTGGTATACACTGATTTCTATGTCAATGTGATTTCTATTTCACATATGATGGGATGTTGACCATCACAACTAACATCATCCCAAAGGCCAGACTTTGTTATAATTCCACAGTCTTGTCTTCCCTTATAGTTATCAGGCTGGCCGTGATTCCAGTTGGTAAAAGTCAACTGCTTTCCCTCAGTGTCCAAAAACCGTCCCTCTGTTTCTCTGTCTGTAACTCTAATAAATGGATTCTTACTACTAGTTATATCACTGGATACGGCTACTTTCAGTAATGCCTGGTTTTCAGAAGCAGATCTTGGCAAAGCTATTGTTCCACCATTGTCCTTGCAGTACTGCATCCCTACATCAAAAGCTGCCTCAACACCATCAGTGACGTAATATTTCTGTCCAACTTTCTTCAAAGTATTAAAACCCAGAAGCTTATGAATCACTGCAATCTTCGCATTAAGTTGCTGCATCTCAGATTTCAGTGAGTCAGATATACTGTCACATCCTTGACAGCCTGAAAACAGAATAATTACACTTTGAAATTAGGTACATGCCTAAATGATGCATAAATTATTAACATTTTCAAATAGCTAAATTACTTGAAAACTTAAAGTGTTTTATACCTAGACCTGGGAGTCCTCTTTCCCCCTTCTCTCCGGCTGGCCCAGGTGGACCTGCTTTACCTGGCGGCCCCTGCACATTCATTCCTGAGACAGTATAGTAGGTGTGAAAAACAAAATCTCATCTATCTTCCATAATTCTCTTCCATAACTCTCTTTCACAGACCTGGCTCTCCCTTCTCTCCTTTGGGTCCAGTGGCTCCATCTTTACCATCTCTCCCATCTCTTCCAGGCAGACCATATGCAGGACAGTTTGGGTTCTGAGGTTCAGCTCCATCCAACAGCTGCAGCGCAAACTGAAGGAGCAGAAGAGCTATGAGGAAGAGCTTTAACAGCGCCATCTGGTGATGTAAAAAGGAAAACGTCAGAAAATGTTTCCACAATCTGTAAGTGACATTTGTTTAGTTACCGTTTATTGTCTGTTCAGTCTTTCTGAGATCCATTCAGTCAACTTGGGGAAAGATATAGGCTACCACAGGTGAATAGGGTTTATTTTATAGGAATAGCTGAATTTTAACAAATGAATATTACTGTAAATTCCCCAGTTAATTAAAGTGAGTTTTGGGGTTGCAGTCTAAGTTTCTAAGTCCTTATTTGTGTTTGCATGAAACCCTTCCTTTGTACAGATAACTGAATTGCAACTTATACTCAAGACTTTCAGCTACTATCTATTTTTAGTTATTTTTCTAAAATGTGGGTAAATTATTCTATAATAAATTGTGTGGATAAACAAGTTACAAAATGTTGTGAATGAATATTGATGAATCACAACAGTCTCTATATATGCAGTTAGGTTGAACAGCATTTATACGTTTAGGTGTGACTCAGTCCAACGATTTTTCCCCTAAATCAGCATAAAAATAGGAATACATCCTTTTGACCCAACTTCATTAGTCTCATGAGAATATAGAGGAAACGTGTGACTGCAAATGGACTAAGCAGAAGATATTTGCCTCAGGACAAACAAGTACCACACAAGATTTTATTAGTAAAACTATAAACCTAATGAAACTACCTTGATCAATTTATAATTCTTGATTGAAATTCATTTTATTCACTTTTAGAATTATTCCATGGACAATAACTTCTATATATTGTCCATAACTAAATTCTAAAAACTTCTTCATGTGGTCCATGTGGATAAAGCTTTTATTGCAAATGAAAAAACAAATGATAAAAACAGACAAATGAAATAGCATAGTGCATAGTCTCTTTACTGGATAAGTTCAAGCCAATTTAGTGGTTCACTGTTGTTTTCTTTTTTTCATAGATTTTACTGCAATTATACTCAGCTGTTTAAAAAAAAAAAATTAAAAATTTACAAGTTTGACGGAGGAGACCAGGTGACAGCCAATGTCTGTTGCCCGACAAGTCCAGAAGAATGACTAAAGAGAGGTGAGAGTTTCCTTCCTTTAAATCTGATGGGCTTGTTGTGAATCTCATATTCTAAAAAACGGATCTTTCTCTCAGGAAATACAGCCCACACAACATGCATGTAGGCTGTCCCAACCTCCCATATACTGACACAACTAGTTGTGTAAATCTGCAAATGCCTAAATTCAAATATATATATAAATTATAAATTGTTTGGATAAAATTTAGAACATTTATTATTTGTGCATATTAATCCTATAAAGCCTACTGTATCATATTTCATACGCAAATGTGTAAAACCTCTGTAGAGTGTTTTCACAATGTCTCAATCAGCCATATTGGTTGCACTTAACGTAAACAATGCCACTGAATCGAACGGAATTCACAAATGTTGCTGATTATTGCTGCTGAAAATGGTCAATTATTGTCATGTTTTGGGTTGTGCTAACGGTTTGGACCATGAAAACCTTTTGGAGTACAATAGAAAAAGTTGTAACAAATTAAGGAAAAGAGTGTCTTGAGGAACAAAACGCATTTGTGGTTGGCCAAACTGAACCAGGGCAAGAATCTTGACAACATTCATGTTTGTTTTTATCATTTCTGCTAAGGGAGGTGAAATATTAGGCTAATATCTTAATGAATACTGCTAGTACAAATCTTTACCACCTTTAAACTTTAGTTTGTCAAAATACTATGTCATTTCCTGTTTGCTAAGTCCTTCTCTATTTGATTTAGCAGCTTCCACACATTTTTTTCATATGGTTTGGACAGCATAAATTAGCGGAACAACACATTCAGTAGTACATTAACCATGCAATGCATGCTGTTGTTTACATCTGAGTATCACCAATATGGCCATGCATCCGGGTAACTAACCAATTGTCTAGAAACGTGTCAAATAATATAGAATGTCTGTTGTTCTTATTACTTGGAGTGATGATAAAGGATGGAGCTATGGCGAGACTTGCAATAACAATGTGCAGGACACGGTAAAACTGTTTGCACTACAAACCAGTGTGTTCATAATTAAGATTATACATTAAAATAATATGGCAAGACACACCAATTTGTAATATCAAGCAACAAAACGAACACTGAAAACCGGAAGCCAGACCCATAAAATGTACAAATAGCTGCGTCCACTCCTAATGGGGAAAATTAGATGGATTTAAATTTATTTTGTTTCATTTATTTGGTCTTAAAGGAGACACTCTCTGAAACTTTATTAATAAGATAATTAGGTTGGATACCACAGGTGAATAGGGTTTATTTTATAGGAGTAAATACTCAGTTTATTAATGTGGCTTTTGGGGTTGCAAACTAGGTTTCTGTCATGATCGGGGCTGTGGGTCTTCCCTCAGCCTCTCGAGGTCGCTGTTCCCCTTGCACTGCACTCCCCTGATTGTTCACGTCTGTCTTGTCATTTGCACTGATTACACTCACAGCTGTTCACACTCTGGACTATTGTATAAGAACTCTCACTTCTCACTCCTGTTCAGGTCTGCATTGTCTATGGTCTTCGTGTGTGTTTCGGTTCGGTTTGGTTTTGTTCTGTGTTTCCAGTTTTGTTGTGCCGTGTTGGCCTTTTGGTTTATGTTTATTTGTGTTTTGTTATATTAAATTATTCTTTCCCTGCATTTTGGACCCTGACCCCTTTTCTCTGACCCGAACGTGACAGAATGCAGACCTCAAAGATGGGTCCAGCGGGGAGGAATTTTTTCGGGGAGGCGGCGTCCCCCCGTTTAGCGGCGGCGAGCGCCCGCTTGGGGGCGGCGACCACCCGCTCTGTTCCAGATACGGCGGGGATGTCTTTTGAGGCGGCGTCGGCCGCTCGTTTTGAGTTTATCTACGCCTGTCTGGCGGGGATGGACACCTGTAGGGCCGAGGCTGCGCAGATGCGGCCCTGCTTTCTGGCGGGGGCGGAGACGCTCTTCCGCGGGCAGGCGGCGGCATCCGCTATCTCCGTTCCTGATGCGGCGGCGACCGCTATCTCCGTTCCTGATGCGGCGGCGACCGCTATCTCCGTTCCTGACGCGGAGGCGGCCGCGCTCGCTGTTCCTGACGTGGCCCTCACCTTGCCTTCTGTTCCGGACGCGGCGGTGACCGCTCTCTCTGTTCCGGACGCGGCGGTGACCGCTCTCTCTGTTCCGGACGCGGCGGCGACCGCTCTCTCTGTTCCGGACGCGGCGGCGACCGCTCTCTCTGTTCCTGACGCGGCGGCGACCGCTTTCTCTGTTCCTGACGCGGCGGTGACCGCGCTCTCTGTTCCGGACGCGGCCCTCACCGTGCCTTCTGTTCCGGACGCGGCGGCGACCGCGCTCTCTGTTCCGGACACGGCGGCGACCGCTCTCTCTGTTCCTGACGCGGCGGCGACCGCTATCTCTGTTCCAGACGCGGCGGTGACCGCTCTCTCTGTTCCGGACGCGGCGGTGACCGCTCTCTCTGTTCCGGACGCGGCGGCGACCGCTATCTCCTGTCCGGACGCGGCGGCGACCGCGCTCTCTGTTCCTGACGCGGCGGCGACCGCTATCTCCTGTCCGGACGCGGCGGCGACCGCTCTCTCTGTTCCTGACGCGGCGGCGACCGCGCTCTCTGTTCCGGACACGGCGGCGACCGCTCTCTCTGTTCCGGACACGGCGGCGACCGCTCTCTCTGTTCCTGACGCGGCGGCGACCGCTCTCTCTGTTCCGGACGCGGCGGTGACCGCTCTCTCTGTTCCGGACGCGGCGGCGACCGCGCTCTCTGTTCCTGACGCGGCGGCGACCGCTATCTCTCCTGTCCGGACGCGGCGGCGACCGCTCTCTCTGTTCCTGACGCGGCGGTGACCGCGCTCTCTGTTCCGGACGCGGCCCTCACCGTGCCTTCTGTTCCGGACGCGGCGGCGACCGCGCTCTCTGTTCCGGACGCGGCGGTGACCGCTCTCTCTGTTCCGGACGCGGCGGCGACCACTATCTCTCCTGTCCGGACGCGGCGGCGACCGCGCTCTCTGTTCCGGACACGGCGGTGACCGCTTTCTCTGTTCCTGACGCGGCGGTGACCGCGCTCTCTGTTCCGGACGCGGCCCTCACCGTGCCTTCTGTTCCGGACGCGGCGGCGACCGCGCTCTCTGTTCCGGACACGGCGGTGACCGCTTTCTCTGTTCCTGACGCGGCGGTGACCGCGCTCTCTGTTCCGGACGCGGCCCTCACCGTGCCTTCTGTTCCGGGCGCGGCGGTGGCCGCTCTCTCTGTTCCTGACACGGCGGTGGCTGCGCTGCACGGGCCTGGCCCGCCGTCCCTCCCCCTGAGTTGCCTTCCTCCGTACCTCCTCCCTCCAGACTTTGGGAACGTCTAGAAGCCGTTCCGTAGGGAGGGGGTACTGTCATGATCGGGGCTGTGGGTCTTCCCTCAGCCTCTCGAGGTCGCTGTTCCCCTTGCACTGCACTCCCCTGATTGTTCACGTCTGTCTTGTCATTTGCACTGATTACACTCACAGCTGTTCACACTCTGGACTATTGTATAAGAACTCTCACTTCTCACTCCTGTTCAGGTCTGCATTGTCTATGGTCTTCGTGTGTGTTTCGGTTCGGTTTGGTTTTGTTCTGTGTTTCCAGTTTTGTTGTGCCGTGTTGGCCTTTTGGTTTATGTTTATTTGTGTTTTGTTATATTAAATTATTCTTTCCCTGCATTTTGGACCCTGACCCCTTTTCTCTAGTACATCCAACGTGACAGTTTCTTCTTTAAAACGTCTTTTAGCTACTATCTATTTTTTCTTTATTTTTTTTTAAATGTGAGGAAATTATTCTATATGGTTCACACAAAAAGGAAAAATTTGTCATTAATTACTCACCCTGTTGTTCCAAACCTATAAGACCTTCATTTATCTTCGTAGCACAAATTAAGATATTTCTCTATGAACATTTAGGTGTGAGTCAATCCAACAATTTTCCCCAGCATGAAAATAGAAATACATCCTATTAACCCAACTACATTAGTCTTGTGAGAATATAGAGGAAACGTGTGAGCAAATGGACTAAGCAGAAAATATTTGCCTCAGGACAGACAAGTTCCAAACAAGTCTTTTATTAGCAAAACTAATAATCAATAAAGCTTGCCCAAATGAGATTTTGAGATAAATTGACCCTGATTTAAATGTACTCTTTAATTCACTTTTATAATTATTCCATGGACAATAACTTCTGTATTATGTCAGTAGCTCAAAACAATTCCTCATGTGGTCTATCTAAAGCTATTATTACACTAGCACATAAAATTGCATTGTGTGTTATTACCATCCATTTTCATGTCTCTTTCCTGGATAAATTCAAACCACTTTTCCTGTTTTTTTTTTCATTCTTTCATAGATTTATTGCAATTATACTCAGCTGTTTAAAAAAAAACATTTAGAAACTTTCAAGTTTAATGGAGGAGACCAGGTGACAGGCAATGTCTGTTGCCCGACAAGTCCAAAAAAACTGACTGAAGAGAGGAGGGTCTTCTTCCGTTTAATCTGAGGGGCTTGTTGTTATGAATCTCATATTCTGAAAAACTGATCTTCCTTTCAGGATATGCAGCACACACAACATGCACATGTAGGCCGTCCCAACCTCCCATATACCTTTTACTGAAAAAAGAAGATTCATCTTTCCAAACTCCTCCTTTGCGAAATGAACGCTGAAAAAAAATTGCTGGACACAGATGAGACCAGAAGCCAGACCCATAAAATTTACAGATGCCTGCGCCCACTCTTTTTATTGGGATAAAGAGTGGGTGGATGTAAATTTATTTCATTTAATTTATTTGGTCTTCTGTCAGTTACACAATTATTGTCAGAGTTGCACTGAAATAAAGAAGACACTCTTTGATTCATGACAGTTAGTCACAAGAAACTTTATTAATTTGTAACAAAATGTATAGCAATCATTTTTTGTATATTTATATGCACTGTAGTGTTATTTTTTGAAGGATATGTATGACAATGGGATTTAAACTGTGCCCACTGTTTATTGCATATTGTTATTGCTGATCTGTAAAATTGTTATACATTCTATTTGTTGTCTATTTCACACATAATAGGACGTATATCACCACAACTGCCGTCATCCCAACGGCCAGAGTCCTCTATAACACCACAGTCTTGCAGTCCCTTATAGTCATCAGGCTGACCCGGACCCCAGTTGGTATAAGTCAATGGATTCCCCTCAGTGTTCACCATCCGTCCCTCTGTTTCTCTGTCCGTGACTCCAATATATGGCTTCTTACTACTTAAACCACTGGATACTACTAATTTCAGTAATGCTTGGTTTTCTGCAGAAGTTCTTGGCAAAACCATTGTTCCACCAAAATCCTTGCAGTATTTTAAACCTTGATCAAAATTCCCCACACCACCATCAGTGATGTAGTATTTCTCTCCAACTCGCCTGAAGTGGCTGACACTTGCAACTTTCTCAAACATGGCAGTCTTGGCTTTAAGTTGCTGGATCTCAGATTTCAGGGATTCAGGAACGCTTTCTCTTCCAGGAGACCCTAAATATGGAACAATTATTTTGTATAGATTGTATAACACACTTTGAAACTTGTTCATGCACAATGTTAGTCATTGAAATGACATTTTCACTTTGAAATTTTAAACCATAATAACTGTTTAATACCTTGTGGACCTGGGGGTCCCCTTTCACCTTTTTCTCCAGGTGGTCCCAGTTTACCTGGGGGTCCCTGAACATTCACTCCTGTAAAGTAGGAGCAAAGTAGTTGAAAGTAAGGTAGGAGTGTAAATAGTTTAAATAATTCACTACCTTAGACTCCCTCACATCACTCATTTCTCTCTCACACACAAACCTGGCTCTCCCTTCTCTCCTTTGGGTCCAATGGCTCCATCTTTACCATCTCTCCCATCTCTTCCAGGCAGACCATTGTGTCCAGGAGTGCCAGGAACTCCACCATATGCAGGACAGTTTGGGTTCTGAGGTTCAGCTCCATCCAACAGCTGCAGCGCAAACTGAAGGAGCAGAAGAGCTATGAGGAAGAGCTTTAACAGCGCCATCTGGTGATGTAAAAAGGAAAACGTCAGAAAATGTTTCCACAATCTGTAAATGACATTTGTTTAGTTACCGTTTATTGTCTGTTCAGTCTTTTTGAGATCCATTCAGTCAACTTGGGGAAAGATATAGGCTACCAAAGGTGAATAGGGGTTTATTTTATAGGAATAGCTGAATTTTAATAAATGAATATTACTGTAACTTCCCCAGTTAATTAAAGTGAGTTTTGGGGTTGCAATCTAAGTTTCTTTTTTTTTAAAAGTCCTTATTTGTGTTTGCATGAAACCCTTCCTTTGTACAGATAACTGAATTGCAACTTATACTCAAGACTTTCAGCTACTATCTATTTTTAGTTATTTTTCTAAAATGTGGGTAAATTATTCTATAATAAATTGTGTGGATAAACAAGTTACAAAATGTTGTGAATGAATATTGATGAATCACAACAGTCTCTATATATGCAGTTAGGTTGAACAGCATTTATACGTTTAGGTGTGACTCAATCCAACGTTTTTCCCCTAAATCAGCATAAAAGTAGGAATACATCCTTTTAACCCAACTTCATTAGTCTCATGGGAATATAGAGGAAAAGTGTGACTGCAAATTGACTAAGCAGAAAATATTTGCCTCAGGACAAACAAGTACCACACAAGTTTTTATTAGTAAAACTATAAACCTAATGAAACTACCTTGATCAATTTATAATTCTTGATTGAAATTCATTTTATTCACTTTTAGAATTATTCCATGGATAATAACTTCTATATATTGTCCATAACTAAATTCTAAAAACTTCTTCATGTGGTCCATGTGGATAAAGCTTTTATTACAAATGAAAAAAACAAACGATAAAAACAAACAAATGAAATAGCATAGTGCATAGTCTCTTTACTGGATAAGTTCAAGCCAATTTAGTGGTTCACTGTTTTTTTCTTTCTTTCATAGGTTTTACTGCAATTATACTCAACTGTTTATAAAAAAAAAAAAAATTAAAAACTTACAAGTTTGACGGAGGAGACCAGGTGACAGCCAATGTCTGTTGCCCGACAAGTCCAGAAGAATGACTAAAGAGAGGTGAGAGTTTCCTTCCTTTAAATCTGATGGGCTTGTTGTGAATCTCATATTCTAAAAAAACGGATCTTTCTCTCAGGAAATACAGCCCACACAACATGCATGTAGGCTGTCCCAACCTCCCATATACTGACACAACTAGTTGTGTAAATCTGCAAATGCCTAAATTCAAATATATATATAAATTATAAATTGTTTGGATAAAATTTAGAACATTTATTATTTGTGCATATTAATCCTATAAAGCCTACTGTATCATATTTCATACACAAATGTGTAAAACCTCTATAGAGTGTTTTCACAACGTGTCAATCAGCCATATTGGTTGCACTTAACGTAAACAATGCCACTGAATCGAACGGAATTCACAAATGTTGCTGATTATTGCTGCTGAAAATGGTCAATTATTGTCATGTTTTGGGTTGTACTAATTGTTTGGACCGTGAAAAACTTTTGGAGTACAATAGACTGCCAAAAGTTGTAACAAATTAAGGGAAAGAGTGTCTTGAGGAACAAAATGCATTTGTGGTTGGCCAAACTGAACCAGGACAAGAATCTTGACAACATTCATGTTTGTTTTTATCATTTCTGCTAAGGGAGGTGAAATATTAGGCTAATATCTTAATGAATACTGCTAGTACAAATCTTTACCACCTTTAAACTTTAGTTTGTCAAAATATTATGCCGTTTCCTGTTTGCTAAGTCCTTCTCTATTTGATTTAGCAGCTTCCACACATTTTTTTCATATGGTTTGGACAGCATAAATTAGCAGAACAACACATTCAGTAGTACATTAACCATGCAATGCATGCTGTTGTTTACATCCGAGTATCACCAATATGGCCGTGCTTCCCGGGTAACTAACCAATTGTCTAGAAACGTGTCAAATAATATAGAATGTCTGTTGTTCTTATTACTTGGAGTTATGGTAAAGGATGGAGCAATATGTTGGTTTACAAACTGCAGTGCTTTATCTGATGAATTAGAGCAGGAGTGATGAATTAGGAGTTTGGAAAGATGAATCTTTGAACAAATGTATATTATAAGAAAATTAAAGTGTTTTTTGACATTTCAGCCTGTTGTTGGCAACTCACAAATATTGTAAAATCAAGCATAAAAATTTAATTGCTAGCCTATCCATCTTATTCTTCAATGCAGAAGTAATGCTATGGGCGAGACTTGCGAGATGAATAACAATGTGCAGGACACGGTAAAACTGTTTGCACTACAAACCAGTGTGTTCATAATTAAGAAAATACATTAAAATAATATGGCAAGACACACCAATTTGTAATTTGTTTGTACAAACCGAACACTGAAAACTGGAAGCCAGACCCATAAAATGTACAAATAGCCGCATCCACTCTTAACGGGGAATATAAGGTGGATTTAAATTTATTTCGTTTCATTTATTTGGTCTTAAAGGAGACACTCTTTGAAACTTTATTAATAAGATAATTAGGTTGGATACCACAGGTGAATAGGGCTTATTTTATAGGAATAAATACTCCCCCAGTTTATTAATGTGGCTTTTAGGGTTGCAAACTAGGTTTCTTCTTTAAAACGTCTTTTAGCTACTATCTATTTTTTCTTTATTTTTTTTTAAATGTGAGGAAATTATTCTATATGGTTCACACAAAAATAAAAAATTTGTCAATTACTCACCTTGTCATTCCAAACCTATAAGACCTTCATTTATCTTCGTAGCACAAATTAAGATATTTCTCTATGAACATTTAGGTGTGAGTCAATCCAACAATTTTCCCCAGCATGAAAATAGAAAATACATCCTATTAACCCAACTTCATTAGTCTTGTGAGAATATAGAGGAAACGTGTGAGCAAATGGACTAAGCAGAAAATATTTGCTTCAGGACAGACAAGTACCACACAAGTCTTTTATTAGCAAAACTAATAATCAATAAAGCTTGCCCAAATGAGATTTTGAGATAAACTGACCCTGATTTAAATGTACTCAATTCACTTTCACTTTTATAATTATTCCATGGACAATAACTTCTGTATTATGTCAGTAGCTCAAAACAATTCCTCATGTGGTCTATCTAAAGCTATTATTACACTAGCACATAAAATTGCATTGTGTGTTATTACCATCCATTTTCATGTCTCTTTCCTGGATAAATTCAAACCACTTTTCCTGTTTTTTTTCATTCTTTCATAGATTTATTGCAATTATACTCAGCTGTTTAAAAAAAAACATTTAGAAACTTTCAAGTTTAATGGAGGAGACCAGGTGACAGGCAATGTCTGTTGCCCGACAAGTCCAAAAAAACTGACTGAAGAGAGGAGGGTCTTCTTCCGTTTAATCTGAGGGGCTTGTTGTTATGAATCTCATATTCTGAAAAACTGATCTTCCTTTCAGGATATGCAGCACACACAACATGCACATGTAGGCCATCCCAACCTCCCATATACCTTTTACTGAAAAAAGAAGATTCATCTTTCCAAACTCCTCCTTTGCGAAATGAACGCTGAAAAAAAATTGCTGGACACAGATGAGACCAGAAGCCAGACCCATAAAATTTACAGATGCCTGCGCCCACTCTTTTTATTGGGATAAAGAGTGGGTGGATGTAAATTTATTTCATTTAATTTATTTGGTCTTCTGTCAGTTACACAATTATTGTCAGAGTTGCACTGAAATAAAGAAGACACTCTTTGATTCATGACAGTTAGTCACAAGAAACTTTATTAATTTGTGACAAAATGTATAGCAATCATTTTTTGTATATTTATATGCACTGTAGTGTTATTTTTTGAAGGATATGTATGACAATGGGATTTAAACTGTGCCCACTGTTTATTGCATATTGTTATTGCTGATCTGTAAAATTGTTATACATTCTATTTGTTGTCTATTTCACACATAATAGGACGTATATCACCACAACTGCCGTCATCCCAACGGCCAGAGTCCTCTATAACACCACAGTCTTGCAGTCCCTTATAGTCATCAGGCTGACCCGGACCCCAGTTGGTATAAGTCAATGGATTCCCCTCAGTGTTCACCATCCGTCCCTCTGTTTTTCTGTCCGTGACTCCAATATATGGCTTCTTACTACTTAAACCACTGGATACTACTAATTTCAGTAATGCTTGGTTTTCTGCAGAAGTTCTTGGCAAAACCATTGTTCCACCAAGATCCTTGCAGTATTTTAATCCATTATCAAAATTCCCTAAAACACCATCAGTGATGTAGTATTTCGCTCCAACTCGCCTGAAGTGGCTGACACTTGCAACTTTCTCAAACATGGCAGTCTTGGCTTTAAGTTGCTGGATCTCAGATTTCAGGGATTCAATAACGCTTTCTCTTCCAGGAGACCCTAAATATGGAACAATTATTTTGTATAGATTGTATAACACACTTTGAAACTTGTTCATGCACAATGTTAGTCATTGAAATGACATTTTCACTTTGAAATTTTAAACCATAATAACTGTTTAATACCTTGTGGACCTGGGGGTCCCCTTTCACCTTTTTCTCCAGGTGGTCCCAGTTTACCTGGGGGTCCCTGAACATTCACTCCTGTAAAGTAGGAGCAAAGTAGTTGAAAGTAAGGTAGGAGTGTAAATAGTTCAAATAATTCACTACCTTAGACTCCCTCACATCACTCATTTCTCTCTCACACACAAACCTGGGTCTCCCTTCTCTCCTTTGGGTCCAATGGCTCCATCTTTACCATCTCTCCCCTCTCTTCCAGGCAGACCATTGTGTCCAGGAGTGCCAGGAACTCCACCATATGCAGGACAGTTTGGGTTCTGAGGTTCAGCTCCATCCAACAGCTGCAGCGCAAACTGAAGGAGCAGAAAAACTCTGAAGAACAGCTTTAACAGCGCCATCTGGTGATGTAAAAAGGAAAACATCAGAGAAATGTTCTCACAATCTGTAAATGACCTTTATTTAGTTGCTGTCTGTAACTAACAGATATCACCGTAATTCCCCAGTTAATTAATCATTAAGTCACTGAATTTTTATGTTTAAATATGCAAATTGTGCATTATATAATAAAGAATGCACCAGTTTGTATACATTTCCAGAACAGAAATCTCAACATTGGATAAAGCCAGATTCACAATTTCCAAGGGGACTTTGAATGTCTGTTATATCACTTCTTAAACACTGCCAAATACTTTCAACAGTTAGAAAAAAACACCTTTTTATAGGAACAAATCTGGTGAATGTTACATGAACAAACCTCTCTGTAAAAACCTTTAGAATATTCATCTTCAGGTTTTACAGAGGGAATACTTTTCGTATTTTTTTTTTAACAAAGGCGATGCCATCCCTCCATATCCCCCCTCAATTCAAGCCCTAAATATAGTGGAAAGTACTTGTAATGCTCCACAATGGTGTGACTGCAAATGGAGTAAACAGGAAATATTTACTTAGGCTGATAGACACAAGGTTCATACAATGTCTTTTCACTGGCAGAACTTGTCCAAATTAGATTTTGAGACAAAGTTTCCTTGATAAGTTTGTAAGTAACATATTATTATGTATATTATTAGTATATTGATGCTTTGAGTATTGATGTATGATTATTAAGTTTCCCCATGTGGTCCACCTGGATCCGCATTGTGTGTTATTGCCAGATTTACTGCAATTATTCTCAGTTCTTTTCAGATAACATTCAAGTTCCTACCAGTTAATGAAGTCCAAGTGATGCAATGTCTGTTGCCCAACAAGTCCACAAGACTAAAGTCAAACAACTGATTGAAGAGAGGAGGGTCTTGTTGCTTTAAATCTGAGCTTGTTGTTGTGAATTTCCTTTTCTGAGAAAGAGCTCTTTTAGATATGCTTCCCACACAATGTACGCATGTGCAGTGGGCTTTTCAGGCTCAGAAAGCATCATGCCTGAAGACGCCTCCTTCATTTAGTACCACCCTACTCATGAAACATATTAAATGGCTTACAGTTATTATATAGTTCAAATCAAGGGGGATTGGGCCCTTCCAATCCCCCATATTGTCACACTCTGGATAAATAGTTGTGTTGTACTACTCCTTCAAAACCTTCAGCAAAATAACTACATTTAAATATGGAAATATCAATCATGGATTGCACACATTGTTAGTGAAATAAAATTGTATATAAAATTTTATATATTATACATAAAAAATAAAATGTTACTTTTTTCATTTAAATTTTATTACATAAACATATTGCATATTTTGTAAATGGAACCTTAAGATTGGAATATAGAATATATACTGAATACTTTTCATTTGGTTAAAAATATGGTATTTTTGTTGTCGATTTTACATATATGTATATATTGTTAAAATTGCCATCATTCCAAAGGACAGAGTCCTCAGTGATAGCGCAGTCTTGTTGTCCCTTATAATCATCATAGGGGGTTTCTGGCCACCAGTAGTTTGATCTAAGATGAATTTGAAAAAAATTCACATGCAGGTTAAATAAATATTACAATATCACATACAATATTAAGATCACTATTAAAGTTCAGGCAAATACCTCCACATTAAAATGTATTATGTTAAATGTAAGCATCACACAAAGTCTGGAAATATGTAACATCTCTATCCATAAGCGGGCCACTGGGTTTAAAAAATTAAAGCCTACTTGAATTTGTTCCAGTTTTCCTTCAAAATACATTGCATTTACAGTTAACGCTAAACTGCATATCAGTTTAATGGATGAGACCTAGTGAAAGTCGATGGTCTTCAAAACTAAAACTTCTCATGTGAGTGAAGAAAGAATGTTCCTGCTCTAAATCTGAGACGCCTTCTCCACCCATCCTTATTATCCGTCTATATTTGCTTCATTCACCCCAATAGTGATGGGTCGTTCTTGAACGATTCGTTCATTTTGAACGAATCTTTAATGTGACTCGGGACGAACGAGTCGCCTCGGGGAGTGATTCGTTCAGTCGCGCATGCGCAACATCCTATTAGGTTCTGTACTGGAATTAGTTCACCTGTTTTAGAGTCGTTCGTTCACCTTATGGGGCTGTCACGTGATGAACGAACGACTCAAACCCGAAGACTCAAAAGATGAACTAATCAATTCTCCTTCCGGCTCAGACTGCATAGGTTAACATTACGGGGATGTCACGTGATGAACGAACGACTCAAACCCGAAGACTCAAAAGATGAACTAATCAATTCTCTTTCCGGCTCAGGCTGCATAGGTTAACATTACAGGGCTGTCACGTGATGAACGAACGACTCAAACCCGAGGACTCGAGAGATGAACTAATCAATTCTCTTTCCGGCTCAGACTGCGTTGGTTAGCTAATTGGGCTGTCACGTGATGAACGAACAACTCAAACCCGAAAACTTGTCAGATAAGAGGTGAGGTGAGCGAATCATAGACTAAAGACCCAGGTAAACAATGAATGAATCTTTTCTGTTTCTTATAGCATTATAGTTTTGTTTTGTTTGTAGTGTGATCAACGTTTGTGTAAGCAGTAGATGTGTTAGGGAGGTAAAACGTAACATTTTAATTATATTTTGCTAAAATGAACGTAATGAACGAAATGACTCGAAAAAAGATTCGTTCATTTTGCTGAACGAGACTCAAAGGACCGAGTCGGTAAAATGATCCGAACTTCCCATCACTACACCCCAATAGTATGTTCCTGCACAACCGGAGGCTGCAGTTTCAGGACCGCAGTTCTAGGACCGCATTTCTTAGACCCTATTTTTTGTGACAGCGCCATCTAGAGGAGACCTGATTCAAGCATAAAACAAAAACTATTCATTTTTTATCTTCCCATCTTATTTTTAATGTAAGACCTGGTGTGAACTTGTGTTTGAGGCGGTGTCAGCAATCTCCATTTAGCCTATTTAGCTGTGCAAAACAGTTCACTGTTCTGCTTAATGTTATAAACTAGCATTTGTATTCAAATTTATTAATGTACCAATAAACACACTAATTCGTAGCCCAATTGTTTTACCGTTTACTGCACTTCATGGGTGTCACACATCAGACGTGAATGGCAAGTCTTTCTTTACAAGAAAACTGAATTTAAAACCAGAATATATATAGAATATATTAAAATAAATTAGGTTAAATATTTTAATCGGGTTTCCAATGTTCAGGGTATGTTAAGAGTTACAGTCATGTGAAAAAGTTAGGACACCCTATTTAATTTCATGGTTTTGTGTATAAGGACATAATAAAAAATGATCTGGTTGGCAGGTCTTAAAATTTGGAAAATAAATCCTCAGATAAACATCATCAGATGACGTATCACTCTGTGTCATTATTTATTTAACAAAAATAAAGCCAAGAGGGAAAGGCCATGTGTGATAAAGTTAGGACACCTTATGAGTCAATTGCCTGTAGATCCACTTTTAGCAGCACTAACTTGAAGCATTCATTTTCTGTGTGACTTTATCAGTCTCTCACATCGCTCTGGAGGAATCTGGACCACTCTTCTTTTCAACGTTGCTCCAGTTTATTAAGGTTTGTGGGCATTTGCTTATGCACAGCTCTCACCACAGCATTTGAGTCCAAATGAGCTCTGGACTTTGACTGGGCTGTTGCAACACCTTGATTCTTTTCAGCAATTCTGTTGTAGATTTGCTGATGTGCTTGGGATCATTGTCCTGTTGCATGACTCAGTTTTGGCCCAACTTTAGATGTCGGACAGATGCCCTCGCATTTGACTGTAGAATACTTTGATATACAGAGGAGTTCATGGCCAACTCAATGACTGTGAGGTGCCCAGGTCCTGTGGCTACAAAACAAGCCCAAAATGATCAGCCCTCCTCCAGCATGCTTGTCTTTTGGTATGAGGTGTTTGTGCTGATATGCTCTTTAGGTTTTCACCAAACTTGGCGCTGTGCATTATGGCCAAACATCTCCACTTCGGTCTCGTCTGTTCAAAGGACATTATTCTAGAAGACTTGTGTTTTGTTCAGATGCAACTTTGCAGATCTAAACTGTGCTGCAATGTTTTTTTTTTAGACAGAAGAGGCTTTCTTCTGTCAAGCCTTCCAAACATGCCATTTTTGTCCCATATTTTTCTAATGGTATTGTCATGACCTTTATCATTTAACATGTTAACTGAGGCCTGTAGAGTCTGAGGTGTAGTTCTTGGGTTGTCTGCCATTTCTCTGAGCTTTACACGGTCTGATCTGGGGGTGAATTTTCTGGGACGTCCACTCCTGGAAGGAGAGGTGTCTGTTTTAAATGTCTTCTACTTGTGAATAAAATTCAAATTGTTTGAAAATGGCCATATTACTCTTCTCAGATTGATGGCAGCAACAAGTGCTTCTCTAAGATGATTGCTGATGTCTTACCTCCTTGGCAATGTGTTAACGCACACCTGAAGGTTCCAGACCAGCAAACTGCCAAAGCTTATGCTTTTATAGAGGCGCTCAGACTTGCTGATGATCATTTAATCAAAGGTATTTGATTAGCAGTGCTTGACTGTTATTTAACCTCTTAATTTCAATGTTAACAGTAAGGGTGTCCTAACTTTGTCACACATGGCTTTTCCATTTTGGCTTTATTTTTGTTCAGTAAATAATGACACGGCACAATTTATCATGTGTTGTTGTTCATCTGAGGTTTTATTTTTGAAATTTTAAGACCAGCCAGGGACCAGTTTTTTTTTAATGATGTCCTGATACGGAAAACCATGTAATTCGATAGGGTGTCCTAACTTTTTCACATGACTGTAGGAGTTGGTTAGGACAATAATTAAGTGTATACAATTAAACAACTACATATTTCTTTAAAATATAATAACATACAGAACTGAATAGCAAGCGCTATTAAATAGTATAAGAAGCTAACACATACATAAATACAATAAATAAATAAAATAATAAAAAAAAACAAAACAAAAAAAAACTATAGGGTCCTAGAAATGCGGTCCAAACAATGCGGTCCTGAAACTGCAGCCTCCGGTTGTGCAGGAACACTCTTCTCGCTTCATTACGGTAGTGACATACGCATGCCATGAAGGTGAGGAAGTTATAAAGTTTCACTCGTGATGTCCAGTCAGTAGCTCGCCGGTTTGCTTCATTTGACACTATAACCTACATGGTCACAAAGCATTAAAGGTGAGTTATTTCCTTTATTTTGTTTAGTCACACCGCTGAATGAACCGCGTAGAACGTAATCATCCAAATATAGCGCATGCGTTTATTTACAACAGTGTTGCCTAGACTTTGATGTTAATAATCATTGCAGTGTCAGACAGACGAGACTGCATGCTTGTGTGTCTTTTCTGTTGGTGCACATTTATGACCATCCCATATTAAAGAAGTAGTGATTCTACCAATGGAAATAAAGTTTTTCTGAGAAATAAAGGAGTGCTGATGAATCTGTCTTGAATGTGTGTGGCAATATGGAACAGACATTGCGAAGGCATTGGAATTGTTCTTCACTGATTATCAGCTAAGGTAAATGACTTTGCTCCTTGTGGGTGGGCGCGTTCCAATCGACCGTAAGTGCCCTGCAACGTGAACTTTATTCCGAAAACTGAAGAGCGATTCTAATCCGAAGGGAGTGTAGTGTACGTGTTTAGTTAGATAGGCACTGCAACGATTAATAAATGCACACCACTTCACAGACAGTGGAGAGGGAAATGTACCAATTACACCAGTAAGTAAATTAGTTGGAATAAATAAACGCGGTTGAAAGGAGTGGAGACAGCTTGTTTGATTTTCCAAGCGTTTTTACAATACATTTGATGTTTGCATAGGACACACCCATGCTCCTCAATGCTAGTGATTCTTGAGTACTGTACTGAACAGTCATCACCTTTGGACAGAAAATCTCACAGAAAATCTTGTCTGCCAGGGTTGACGTATAGTTGTGATAGCAGAGTTAAGATTATATAGAAACATAAAACTCAGCAGAGCTTGCATGGTCTTACAAAAACTCATAAAAAGGTCAAACATGAGAAGAATCTCTTTAAACAGTGTGTATTTAACCAGGATATATCTTTAAACAATATGTACATTGTTGTTTTGCTTGTGACAGGTGGTTTCAAGACAGTTAGAATTTTGATCAAGTAAAAAGAAAATATCTGATTCAGTGCAGGAAAAGTTGTGGGACACATTTTGTGCCCTGTCTCAAGTTTGGCACTGTACTTTTAGCATTTGCAATGTTTCTAGACAAAAAAAACAAATTTCTATTCTTTTTCTCCTTTCTTTAGCCAGGCAGCCATGAAGACTCCGGCTCCCCTTCAGACTGATCTGAAGGCGAATACGGATGCCAGACTACAGCGAAACTATAGCAGTCCAAGATTGGAAAACCGCTTTCTGGCTCAAGCTCCCTCAGCATTGTCTTACCATCAGTACACACCTCCATCCTGGGCCAAGCAGACGTCCACCTCTTCACCATGTCCAGCACTCCAGCCAACCGGCCTGTCCTCCACCATGGCCACCTCATCTCTCACCTCATCTCTTCTGTCATCCACAATGATGAGCTCACTATCCTCTTCCTCCTCTCTGCTGAGCACCAAGAATACCCTCCTAACGAAGCCTTCACTTCATCCTCCAGTCTCATTCTCCTTAACCTCCTCCTATTCCCGTAATCCTTTACTCTCTTGCTCCAAAATGTCAACTCCCAGTGCCATCCAACCTGTCTGCTCCTATCCATCACCTTCAATGGAGAATAAAGTGGGCTCAAATGAAAAGAGAGAAGTGGAAGACATGCTTTTTTCACCTAAAGAGCTGCTGGGATCTAGTGAGGAGCCTAGACAGGTACAGAATTAAATTTCCTCTGTTGCTTTGTAAAACTGTTTGTGAACTAAGGTAGCATCTTTTTCAGATTTGTTTTTAAATTCCTTTATTTGCCTCCACAAAATTTGATTAGTATTTAATAATTAAAATAACACAGTAATTGCGTTTAATTAGGACTGGAAATGCAAATGTAGTTAATTATATTGTCTGTGTACGTGTTAACAGGATGCAAGATGTGAAAGTTTGGAGGAGGATGACCAGATGCTGTCCTCTGACATGCCTGTTTTGGGTATGGATTTAGATGGAGATGGAGATGGGGAGCAGACCGTAGCTCCTCAGGAGGAATTTGGTGTGCTTGAAGCAAGCGAGGATGAGCATCTTGACGAATTGAGGGACCGAAAGGTGAGTTGAATAACCTCAGTTTTTAGGTTTGTGTGAATCTAAATAATGGTTAATAATGTGCTAGCCCTGATAATTTATTTTTAGCTTTGTTTATGTGCATTTTTTGGTCATTATATTTAGACATTCAGCAGAAATATGTTAAATTTAGTCTTTTATTTTCAAAATGGAAAATATGGCCTATATAATAAAGGATAAAACATTCAGATTGTTCAAAGCAATAGTTAATTAATGAATGTGCTTAATTGTTATATATTTAATTATATATTTTTAATTTATTCCAGTGATGGCAAAACTCAATTTTCAGCCATAAAGACATAACACCAGTCTTTAGTGTTACATAATCTGTAAGAAATCATTGTAATATGCTGATTTGGTGCTCAAGGATCATTGATTATTATCAGTACTGTCACTATTGATGAATTGAATGCATACTTTTTAAATAAAAATATATATAGTCATATATAATGCATATAGAATCTTTCTTACCCCAGATAATATATTAACAGAGTAGTGATTGTGAAATCAATCAACATTTCTTAGGTGACTGTTCTTTTGTTTGTCCTTCAGAACAACCTGCTGAATATGGTGTGCTGCTCCCTGGTTAATAAGAGCTGTACCCCGGGTCAGAAGGACTGGGATAAGAAGACAAGTGTGTGGGCCATTATTAAAGTTCTGGCCACAGAGATTACCACCGAAGACCCTGAGTTTCTCCTAAAGGTTGGTGTTTTTGCATGTGTGAGTGTATGTGGGTTATGTTGTCAGGTGTTAATGTGAATGGTTTTGCATATTTTGCATTGGTCTTAGGTTGCAGTCTATACTAGG